>NC_089779.1:13889832-13902332 GCF_040412425.1 Macrobrachium rosenbergii
TCAGAGAGAGAGAGGGAGAGAGATTCGGAAATGATTAAGGACTGGGGAGAAGGGTCAATCAATCATAGCCTTGGAGAAGTTAAGATAAATGGGAACTGAAAACTGGTTGCCGGGGTGGGGGTATGGCACGGAGGAGGAGGTGGGGGAATTCGCCCCGCTACGTCAAGATGCATAAGCCAGGTTAGGTTATAATGAATAACATCAAAAACTTGCCACTGGATATTTTAAACGTGTTTGCCAAGGAAGGAAAGACAACTGTATAGCGTTAAACATTTTAAATACCCTATGGATCACAAATGCTACATGTTGGGGGTATGACTTCTGAATGTACGTGACAGAGAATGAGGCTATGCTGCCTTGCATGACGTTGCCTATGAGTCTTAAATAGTCATGAGTCTCATATAGACAAGAATAAGTCCCCAATAACAGAAAGTTAAATATCTTGCATGACAAAATACAACTATAAGAAGGCTTTAGAATATAAGGCAGTTTTCACGCTATACATATATACAGTATATATATATATATATATATATATATATATATATATATATATATATATATATATATATATATATATATATATATATAATGTGTGTGTTTGTGTGTGCGTGTACATACAGTGAATATTATAAAGTTCTCAGCAAAACGAAATGATTCTCAACGGCTTTTCTCTCTTTTACAAAGGCTGGGGCCATACGCTCCCCTGTGAAAACTACCATAAACATATAAAAAGAAAAGAACTAAGTAATCGCAGGTTTTCACAATACAATCCCCACCTTCATACTTTGTCTCGTGCCCATCAATCGTATCATTAATCGATGTCAAACAGATAACAAGATTCTTTGCCCTGTAGCTGTTCACACCTGGGTGGACACAAGTGAAAAAAAAAAAAAACTATCAAGAGGTGAGTGGACAATTTCGGTTTACAAAAAAAAAAAAAAATGCCAGCGTCACCCACCCCTCCCACCACACCATAACAGAAAAGTATAAAAAAGCTACTTAAAAATAATTTTTATGGCTGTCCTTTTTAATAAAACCGGAGAGAGAGAGAGAGAGAGAGAGAGAGAGAGAGAGAGAGAGAGAGAGAGAGAGAGAGAGAGAGCGAGAGAGAGAGAGTCAATTAGCATTATTCAACAGAAACGTCCCCATATTCTAACAGGGACAGAGATGTTTGCCACAGGAACCATCTGACCAAATCTATGAAGCTCATTTGGCTTGCTGCAAATTTCTGAAGCATTCATCTGCCAAAAATTTTACACCCTTTATGCAATTAAGTATATTATGGATTTGGCAACCTTTTATGGTTTCATCAAAGGCATTGAGAATAAAAATAAGTTTTTACTAAAAGCATGCCTATGCTCCTATTTATGACTGCGAAAATTCTCACACAATAGTTAATTATCTACATAATAAATTCATCCCTTCAGAAGCGAGGTCCCGGAAAGGGATTACCCCTTTCCTTTCTAAGCATTAGATTTGCATACTGTAAGGGATTCCTGACGTGGGCCGAAATGCTGGACACACTTTTAAGAGTTTTTGGGTACACAGGACTCAGAAGCTGCAGTTTAACTGGCAAAATATTAAAAAGAACATAAGTAAAAACAAGTCCCTCGGGCCAGCTCTGTGAGAGCTGATAATCCGCTCAGTGGTCTGGTAAAACTACTCCAATAATAATAATAATAATAATAATAATAATAATAATAATAACGGACCCATGGCTCTATGCACTTTTCTCCCGATAAGTTCTCATGACGTCCACTGTGGAAAAAATAAGACATACATCGAATGGTATGATACCTCACAACATTTCTTGGGCATGACACCCTTCACCCCACCCCACCCCCAACTCTGTACGGTCCCAAGAATCCCCCCCTTCATAGAGCACAGGGTACCACCATGCCCTTCGCAGGGTATGCCACATCAGGTCCTTCAGAAAGTAAGAACCGAGTCCTTGGTAAGAAAAATCACGCCTTTCATGAAGACGGCCCATCACGACCTTAGCAGAATACAGCCTGTCACTTGCCTTCGTAGGGCATTATGGAATGTGTCCTTGGTAGGGTTAATGCACTTCCTGAGTGCTTCACGCTTGTTTCAGGTCTTGGGCATTCCAGCCATTTGACAAAACGGGTTTGTAAGGCAGAGGTAGCGATTAGCGAACAATCAATGATACTGCAAAACGTTTTTTAAGGTTAGAAAGTGGAAGTGATAGAAAGTACTTTTTTTTTGACCTGCATTGTTTTCAGTATTTATATGGATTTACTTAACTTTATGCGAATTAATTAAGTCTCTTTATATATATATATATATATATATATATATATATATATATATATATATATATATATATATATATATATATAAACAATGTATATCGAAAAACTAAAAGAAAGCTAGAAAAAATACCAAGCCAACGGTCTTCATAAAAACATATACTAATATAAAAATATGTATCAGCAAACTAAAAAAAAAAAATGGTCTCCAGCAAAAGAAACAAAAAAACAAATTACACGGCAGGAATTGCTTTTATTGCTTTTAATGTTCAAATTAAGCAATACAGGTAATTCGATCACCTGAATTATGAAAGCACTAAAACAACATCAACCTCGCTGCGTTGCGACCAACGACAAAAAAAAAAGGGGGGGGGGCAAATCTATAATTGTCTAATTAACAGTTAATCCAATAACTGTGTCAACGATATCAAAATTAATTTGGAGAAAAAAAAATTTGGGTTATGATTATTTGCATTAGCGATGAAGTTCAAGGACTTCGTTTAGGACTGCAAATATAGATTCAGGACTCTCTCTCCCTCTCCCAAAGCGAGTTGTCGTAATTAGCCGTTTTAAAGCCAACGTATTTCAACCCTTGTGTCCTGTTCTTGTTCGAACGGCGTTCGGTTCGCTAACAGAACTATGATTATAAGTAGTACATGCGATTTTTAATTAACTCCCGTTTCTGTATGTGACGATCAATGAATTTGACATTTAAGGTGTCTACATATATATGTGTGCGTGTGTAATGTGTGTGTATGTGTGTGTGTGTGTGTGTATATATATATATATATATATATATATATATATATATATATATATATATATATAAAGCAATGCCACGAAGGAAAGAGAAACGACGGAGCGGTGCTAGGCCTTTCGACTTACTGTCCTTTACTTAGCGAATTAATATTTCATATTTTCGGGATTCAGTCATACGCACACACATATATATACACACATATATATATATATGTGTACATATATATATATTAGACAGGTACTTAAACAGATAAACAGATATGGATACAGACAGATAACAGATAGCTAAACAGAGACAGATACTTAGAGACAAACCGATGTATAGAAAGTTCATCACTCCGTCCTCGTGTTTCAAAACACAATTGAAACTTCCCACTAAACAAAAAAAAGAAATTAAAATAAAAAAAAACACCATTTAACATTTCCATACATAAATAACAGACACACCGTCAGAGAGAGAGAGAGAGAGAGAGAGAGAGAGACAATCAACCTCTCCAAGGCAGAATAGCGAGTGAGAGCTCCTACACGATATTCAATGGCGGACGAATAATGGACTGGGACGTGGCTATGCCACCTATGGGAGCGGAGGAATGAATAGAACGTCGAGCAAGGCCTCCGACCTCAGGGATGAACGCTACATGAACTGTGCCACATGTATAGGTACAAGAAAATTGACACGGACGCATTATATAAAGGCATATGTGTGATTTAACTTGTAGTTGTGCCTACTCACATACACTAGTATTATTTGACAGGGAAGTGTTATGCAACGGTATACGGATGATTTAATTTTTAGATCTACCTACTCACATATATGCATGACCTATATTTGTGGTAGCCACAAAGCTTGCTTAAGGTTTGAATTTTTCACTTTTTGGATACTGGAAGTTAAGAAGTCATTGTGACTATTAAGAATACATGTCTCTGTTAAAAGTGACCAATAGATTATATATATACACATATATACAGTATATATATATATATATATATATATATATATATATATATATATATATATATATATATATATATATATATATGTATATGTAAGATATATTTATATGTATATACATATATATATAATATATATATATATGTATTATATATAATTATAATATATATACATACATACATATATGTATATATACATACTGGTATATACTGTATATACATACACACACACACCAAGAATTATTTTTCTACATTACAGAAGACAGTACTTGTGACTGTGTCTGAGAGAGAGAGAGAGAGAGAGAGAGAGAGAGAGAGAGAGAGAGAGAGAGAGAGAAAGAGAGAGAAGAGAGAGAAGAGAGAGAGAGAGAGAGAGAGTCAAAGAAGAACTATGTGAGAGGAAGAGAGACAGAGATTCCACGAGTGCCTTTGAGGGCCAACTCGCCCAATTTGTGAGACGTTGCCATTGTCGGCGGGGAAAGAGTTCGAGATAAATGGAAGGAAACCTGAATTTTTTTCAAGCCTGGCAAATGCTTCGCGTAGGCCTATAAACGCTCGGACATTTTCGACCCTTTAAGCTATCTCTAGAACGATTAGAAATAAAACGAAAATAAATACAGCATTAGAACGTTGGTTTCTTACTTGAAAGATCAACTTTGTGATATTCTGGATGGACATTTGTGCTAAAGATTCGTACAGCAGATTAATACAACGCTGTTTATTTAGGCAAAGTAATGACAAAGTACACAAAATAAAAAAAAAATTAAGAAAACAAACTAGAGACGAACTCAAGAATAACTCTAATCTATTTCATCACAGTTCCCGAAGTTCGTGTTATCTATTTTCCTTTATACATGATTACACACATTTACTAATTTTTCACATTTAAAAAAATGTGAAAAAGGTTGACTTCTGAGACAGAAAGGAGACAAGTCATAACCGGCTCACTTTTTGTTTATCGGCCCAAAAGATAAAATCACAAAGCAAGATTGCAGAAGCTCAAAATCAGCTATAACAGATTTCATCAAAGCAAGTACAATAATCCAGGTACAAAAAAACTGCAATACCCTTTTTCCGTTTTCCTAAGATATTATGGAATTTACAAGGCTTTTGCCCTTGTACCCATTAATAGGATCAAGTTCACCCCACAAGATCGCTCATTCGTAAATCAACCAAAAAGCTATCTGTAAACAGAAGGCATTACGAAATGACCCTAGAGTGTAATTAAGTAAAAAAAAAAATCAAGTGAAAAAATCCTGTGAAAAAAAAATCCAGTGCACGATATCATCATCAGACACCCCCCCGCCCCCTCCCACCTTCCGCCTTCCACAATGACCAGAAAATGAAGAAAATACGAAAAAAAAAGAAAAGCGGAAAAAAGTAAGGAGTAAATCTCCGAAAAAGAGAGAAAGAAAGATTACACGGCTTTATGAGTTTCTGAGACGGCAAGAAGCGGCTAATAATTTCGTCTCCCATAAAAGGTTAATGCACCGGGCCATAATTACCTCGCTGGGCGATTTCCTCCTCCTCCTCCTCCTCCTACTCCAAGGAAGGTCGACCTTCAACCCCTCAGCTGGCCACGGCCCGGCAACGCCACGCCATGATTCGGATCATAATGACCCCGAGGGGAGTCATTCTCTCTGTCCCGTCATTAATATCAGTCCTTTAATACTTTCATGTGTTCCTCTCTTTTTCGTCATTAAAATGAATTCTTCGTTACTTTGATATACATTCTCTTTTTCATCACTAATATGAATCTTTACTACTTTCATGTATTCCTCTCTTTTTCGTCATTAATATGACTTCATTACTTTCCAGCAGTCTCTCTTTTTATCATATATTCTCTCTTTTTCATCATTAATATCGATCCTTTACTACTTAATATATTCTCTTTAATATATTCTTGATTACTTTCAAATATTCCCTCTTTTTCATTTACCCTTTATTACTTTCATATATTGTCTCTATTTCATCACTTATACGAGGTCTTCATTACCGTTATATATTCTCTCTTTTTCATTAATATCAATCTTCTATTACTTTCATATGTTCCTCTCTTTTTATCATTAATATCACTTCTCTACTACTTTCATTCATTCTCTCTTTTTCATCATTAATATCAATCTTTTATTACTTTCATATATTCCTCTCATTTTCATCATTAATACGAAATCTTCCTTACTTCCATATATTCTCTGTTTCTGCATCATTAATATGAATTCTTCATTACTTTAATATATATTCTTCATTAATGTAATCACTGCTTTCTTTTACTTTACGCCCATTTACAGGGTTTGGTGGAAGGGGGGGGGGGAAGATTTCTCCTGAAGGTGTTAACCTTAGGATTTTTGGGATGAGATTACTGATGCCCTTCTCCACTCGAGCTGCGGCCCAACACAGTCGACTAACTACCAATAACTATCTCAATTAAGTCAACTGGAGGGCAATTGGATTTTAAAGGGACGTGGCCCGAGCCTTCCTACTCGGATCGAACCCGAGATCCCTTGTTGGTGATGTGTACGTTCTACAGCTGCACTATGAGCACTCTATTATTATTATCATTATTATTATTATTATTATTATTATTATTATTATTATGAGCACACATGCTAAAGCCCAAAAATTAAAATACTCTAATAAAATAAGCTAACAAAGAACAAAACTGCAACAGAAAATAGAGGAAGAAAAGAAATCGAAGAAAAACAAACGACAATAATTATCGACTGAACTAGCAAACCGACTCTCTCTTACCTACCCAGGCTACAAAAAAAAATTATAAAAAAAGTAAAGGTGCAGAGTTGTTAAGGAGAGTCAAACAGTAGCCTATGCATTACAGATTACAGGCTTCTCGTAAGGCGCTGTAATTTAGCATGTTGTAAACTTACCAAAAGTCTTGTAATAACACGGGCCACAAGAAAATATCCCTCCTTAATGACTTGTCTTTTAAACCCGGAGGCTATAATACCATATCAACACGCCATTGGTTTTTGCTGAGAGAGAGAGAGAGAGAGAGAGAGAGAGAGAGAGAGAGAGAGAGGAGAATACATGCCACCCCCAACCCAAATTTCTTCTTAAATTATTCAGTTAAAAAAAATACGATTCTCAACACGACACTGGTTTTCGTTGGAGAGAGAGAGAGAGAGAGAGAGAGAGAGAGAGAGAGAGAGAGAGAGAGAGAGAGAGAGAGAGAGAGAGAGAGAATGCATGCCACCCCCAACCCAAATTTCTTCTTAAATTATTCAGTTAAAAAAATAGGATTCTCAACACGACACTAGTTTTCGTTAGAGAGAGAGAGAGAGAGAGAGAGAGAGAGAGAGAGAGAGAGAGAGAGAGAGAGAGAGAGAGGAGAATACACGCCACACCTCGACCCGAATTCCTTCTTGAAATTTTCAGTTAAAAATTACGACTCCTCTTTATCGTGAATGCTGGTAATTCCCCCAAGCAAGCAAGCACGCACGAACGCATGCACTCACAAAAAAACCCACACTCACAAACCAGGTGTGTCCACGCCGAGGCAGGACATAAAGGCAACGAAGGAAGAGACACGAAAGCATTATAAAAGCAGCATCTACACTGTGCGAAGTCCCTCCCTGCTCGCAGCCATAAAAGCGAATATATACTGTGAGATTATACAGAACATCCCACTCGAGAGGCCAGTTTCGCACGCCGCCCAACTTCGTTCATTTCTTCGCTTTTGTTATAATCCCTGGATAAACGTAAGGAGGGATCAGCTTATCCGCAACGGCGTAAAATTCTGATACTGTTTTTTTTCTGGCATGAGTGTTTTTTGTTTTAGGTGTGAGACAGTGTAAAAATATATATGTTTGTTTTAAAAAGAAAACGACGGTCGAACTTCAGCTTCAGAATACCAAACGCCGCAGGGGGTGGAAAAAAAACTACAAATTATGTCACTGAGAAAACCTGACAAAAAAAAGACAAGAAAAAAAAACCAATGACCGTCAACTAAATCTTGGTGGACAAGATAAAAGCAGCAAACACAAATATGTACACATTAATTACGAACAAGCAATGTTACCAAATTTCTAAAAGCTATGTCAATTCTAAGAAAAAGACAAATATTTATATAAGGAAAAATGCATATATAAATTTGGGAAAAAATGCACATATTTTTTTAAGGAAAACGCACATTTTAATTTTGTCAAAAAAAAATCGCAGTACGTACATTCATCCAGACAAGCAAAAAAAAAAAAAAAAAAAAAAATCGATTTACATAAACACGACCAACAAGAAACAGTCTGTTACAAAACCCAGAATTTCAAGCACGCATTTCCCAAGTGTGATTAAAGCACAAAAGATAAAAAAGCTGAAAATATGAACACATAAAATGAACTATTCACACCTTTAATAAAGCAATAAATCAAGCTGTAAACCTTCCACCGGCGTGGTGTCACAAAGACCAAATGCACGGAGGCATTTTCCCCTGACAACGGACAATGCCAACACTCTAACTTTCACCTCACACATACCTTTCTCTTTTTATGTCTCAATTTGCCGAGACTGATCGAGTAAAAAGAAGAGAGTAAACAGCTACACAGGCTTGCTTTATCTCTCTCTCTCTCTCTCTCCCTCTCTCTCATGAAGACTATACACACAAGTTTTTATTTCTTTCCTCTTAACATTAAAAATTCTATGAAAAAAATATTTTCTCTCTCTCTCTCTCTCTCTCTCTCTCTCTCTCTCTCTCTCTCTCTCTCTCTCTCTCTCTGTATATATATATATATATATATATTTCTATATATATACATATATGCATATATGTATGTGTGTATGTATATATATATATATATATATATATATATATATATATATATATATATATATATAATTCTCCCTCTCTCTCTCATCTCATCTCACACACAGAGACCACGCGAAGGCGCCTTACTGCAGTGGGAGATTTCCACCTCAATAGAAACTGCAGTTATATAGAGTCCTCTTAATTATTCATCTCCAGCATGAGTATCTCTCTTGGGTAATACCGCCCAGCCATATTCAGCTCCGCTGTAATTAGTTAGAGAAAGATAATTAATACAGCTAATCATGTAGGCAGTATATACTCGCAGTAAAACGAGAGGGGGCTTTAGTAGTTGTTTTTAAGTTGGTCTCTGCAACAAAAGCTACGGCAATAAAGAAGCATTATCATTATTATTATTGTTATTATTATTATTATTATTATTATTATTATTATTATTATTATTATTATTATTATTATGGAACTAGCCTATAGGGGCCAATGACTTGAAACTCAGGTTCCAAAGAATATAGTGTTCGTTTGAAAGAAGCTACGGAAGATAATAACAAATACAGAAGAGAAACAAAAAGATTAATTAACAACATCATAAATAAACAGATAATAATAATATAAATAAATTATTAAAATGCATGGTGAATTTGTTTAAGGTAGTGTCGCCAAATCATGATGAAGATGATAATTTTACGACAACTGGTAATTAAAATAAATAAATAACGCTGGCAAGCAGAGCAGTAGTAGCCCCCTTTTAAAAATTAGTAATTCAATACATAGATAAAAATATACATTATTAAAAAGCAGATGATAACTTTGCGACAACTGGTAATCAAAACAAATGAAGAACGCTGGTAAGTAGAGCAGTAGTAGTCCACAAAACAAATCAGCAATTTAACAGAGATAAAAATATAAATATATAAATAAAAGTGCAACGTGAATTGTTTTAGGGTAGTATCGTCAAGTATGATGATGATGATAATAACATTATGACGACTGGTAATTAAAACATATGAATAACGCTGGTACGCAGAGCAGTAGTAGTTCCCCACCCCTCCCCTAAAAAAATTAGGAATTTAATAATAGATAAAAATACAAAAAAAAAAATCAATAAAACAAATGAATAACGCTGGTGAGTAGAGCAGTAGTAGTTGAAAAAAAAAATTAGAAATTTAATAAATAGATAAAAATATAAATAAATTATTAAAACGCAGATGATAATTTTACGACAACTGGTGATTGAAACAAATGAATAATGCTGGTAAGCAGATCAGCACTGCTCAAAAAACAAGCACAATAGCAGTGACGGATGGCCCCATGAACTTTACTCCTCGAAATACCATCAAGGAATTGGACCGGTGCAACCGGCAAGGAGGATATAAATTTGGCCATAAACCCTACTGCCAGGATCCATCTCCGACGGATATAAAGATATATATTTGGAGACGTCCGCGGGAATACGTAAGGCGACGGGAATATAAAATTAAGTCGGCGAGGGAATCAAACTAACGTTAAATTCTGAACGACTGAGATGCCCGGCCCACAAAGTGGATTAAGAACTGGAGTGACGATGAATAATCGTTGGGTAGCGAGTGTACATGTTGTGTGAATGGGATGAATGATGAATGCTGATGAAAGATCAATGTGTGTATGTATGTATACATACATACATATATATACTGTATGTGTGTATATATATATATATATATATATATATATATATATATATATATACAGTGTATATATGTGTGTGTATAACTGAATCATGAAAATATGGAACGTGATGAATATATAAATACACACACACATATAAATATATATAAATATATGTATTTATACACATATATACAATCTACTGTTGTTAGGTGGCGAACAGGGTTAACATTGAACGTTGGTGAACAGGCCATGAACAACGCTGAATGGAATGAATGCTGAATGTCAGTGTTCATGCTGAATGCTGGTGGAAGTCTATGATTACTGATGTAAAAATGCTGAATGGGGAATGACACGTGAATGATGAATAGTGGACGAGTTCTCATGCAAAAATGTTAAACAGTTAGGTATTAAGAATGTTAACGAAAAATCAGTGTAAAAGCGTAAATTGTTAAAAG
Source organism: Macrobrachium rosenbergii (assembly GCF_040412425.1). NCBI lineage: Eukaryota > Metazoa > Arthropoda > Malacostraca > Decapoda > Palaemonidae > Macrobrachium > Macrobrachium rosenbergii. The sequence goes on from NC_089779.1 coordinate 13,900,689, forward strand.
GGAATGAAGTGATAATTATATACTAATATGCAAAATAGCATGTGTAACAAGAGACGGTTAAACGAATGCTAATACTGATGAGCCAGTGTATACCAATGAACGCCCAATGCTGTGGAACAAACACAAAACAGCGAGAGAAATTAGCTACGAGGGTACACTGGAAAATTATGTCCACTGTTCCCGAAATTAGTTACGACAGAAAGCGGAAAAAATATATGTATTGATGAGCTGAAATTAGTTAAGTCATACAACGTAAAAAAAAAAAAAGCATCTCTCGTCATGACGAACAAACAGAATTATCATAAACGTTAATGATGGGTATTCAAATCAGTCAAGGTATTTTTCCAACAGGATTCTGAAAAGGAGAGAAAAATAAAAGGCAAATGACGAAAGCCCAAAATATTTAAAACCCGTGACAAAAAAAGGATATAAAAATGACTTTTTTTTCCGTCTGTTTGCTATCAATTAAAACACGGTAATCAAGAAGTTTTATGGAATTCCATAAAACTCTAATGAAGCCAATTACTAATCAGGAGCCCATAAAAAATAATGAAGTTCAAAATCTAGTTATTTATCGTCTAATAATTTCTCCCGGATGCATCACAGATTCAATTTCATTATTATTGCACACGAGGGGAAAAATACAGTTTTCACATATTCTGACGCCAAAGGGGAATAAAATTTATTTTCACTGAAAATAAAATCGCGATTTTCACTTAATCACTGCCCGTAATAGCTACACAGTGTATAAGATCGATGTATTATTTTTGGAGACACATTCGTTCCCATTTCTTCATTAACCATTTACATCCAATTCAAGGAAAAATGGAATATGGTGTTTAGGCCAAAGGCCAAGCACTGGGACCTATGAGGTCATTCAGCACTGGAAAGGAAATTGAGAGCAGGTAGGCTTGAGGGGTGTAACAGAAGGAAAACCTCGCAATTGCACTAAGAAATAATTGTTAAGGAAGGGTGGATAGCAAGATGGAAGATAGATAAATATGAGTGGAGGTACAGTAAAAGGAATGAAAGGGGTTGCAGCTAGGGGCCGAAGGGACGCTGCAAAGAACCTTTAGTAATGCCTACAACGCACCCTGTGAGGTGCACTGACGGCACTAACCTCCCCAACCCCAAGGGGCCAACTCAAGAAACACAAAAACACTACCAAGAATTCATCCCTACTACAAAACCAAATGAAATCAAGACATAATTATTTAAACCTTTACATAAAAACTCAATGCCAATGAGATGCTTTGTACTTAAGTTCTAGCCTTCGAACAGATTATCTCAGCTTATACAGTTCTATTATAATGTACAATTTCCACAAAATAAAATCATCAAGAACTGAATTCAAATGAGATGCTCAGTACTCAAATTCTACCCTTTCCAAACGTTATCTCAACTTATACAGTTCTATCATAATGTACAATTTCCACTTTAATTCCAAAATGGAGAGGTTTCATCTTTATTTTCCACGCACTGGTAATTCTCTGGTTCAGAAAACATGGGCAATATACAGGATAAAAACACGACCATTAATCATTACACCCCCTGAGCATATGACCCAATTCACATGAACATTCATAAACCCCATAAGAAATATATTGCTATTAGAGAGAGAGAGAGAGAGAGAGAGAGAGAGAG
>NC_089779.1:13912332-13917332 GCF_040412425.1 Macrobrachium rosenbergii
TCCTCCATAATTTCTACTTATCATTACCAATTAATTCATATATCATAAATAATTTCTAGTATAAACTGCCAAAGCATTCGCCCAGTTACAATAATATCTTATAATTATCACAGAATATCACATAATAAAATTTATATTATTCACTATTATGGAGATTTTAGAGTTTTAATGTCCAATCGTTATTACAGAGTTATGCAAATGTTATTCAGTTATCTCTATTTATTGCCAAATCGTGTCTTTTCATATATTACATATGAATGTACGTTCTCTTGGATAATTAGAATTATGATTATGATTATAATTATAAAGTATATTAAGCTCATAAGAAACTGAAATGCGGAGTAACCCAAGAGTTGGTGAAAATATGTTTTCTTTCGCACATACACCAAAATGTATACATAAATACATACATAATGGCAGAAGTGGGGCCTCATATGCGCAGGCGCAAACAAACACATACACAGAATATATATATATATATATATATATATATATATATATATATATATATATATATATATATATATATATATATATATATATATAATAATATATATAATAAATTTATATGAGGTCACATCGACCATTTCGCCATCACGGCAGATTCAGTGACATGCCATAACAATGACAATTCCATCGACCCTATTAAAAATTCTTTATTTCCTTCATCGTTTTCCCGTAAACGAAAACCTTCCCATAAACGGCGACTCTCTCTCTCTCTCTCTCTCTCTCTCTCTCTCTCTCTCTCTCTCTCTCTCTCTCTCCCTTCCATCTTCTTTCAATTAAAAAAGTCTGAAACCTTTACATTTTCTGCTACTCTCTCTCTCTCTCTCTCTCTCTTCCATATTCTTTCACAACAAAAACTGAAACCTTTACATTTTTTGCTTCTCTCTCTCTCTCTCTCTCTCTCTCTCTCTCTCTCTCTCTCTCTCTCTCTCTCTCTCTCTCTCCCTATTCCATCTTCTTTCAATTAAAAGAAACTGAAACCTTTAAATTTTTTGCTATTCTCTCTCTCTCTCTCTCTCTCTCTCTCTCTCTCTCTCTCTCTCTCTCTCTCTTCTTTTAGTTAAAAAAACTGAAACCGTTACATTTTTTGCTACTCTCTCTCTCTGTCTCTCTCTGTCTCTCTCTTCAATTTCCTTTCAGTTCATTAAAGTAAAAAAAAAACGAAAACCTTTACATTGTTATTTCCATTATTCCCCCCATAACTGGGGTCGTTTAGGAGGAATTCCTGCCATAAAACTTCGCCCGCGCACTGTCATTGGACCCCATTGAACAAGGCCCCGATAACCTCCCGGAACCTCTTCATTAAATCGCATCGGATCCTTTTCATTAATCGCAGGCACCTTGTGATTACGACCTGCAACAACTCTCTCGCAATGCCTCCAACGGGCCAGCTGTTGCGCTTGCTTCGGCTTCCAATTACGTTAATAAGTCGCCGTTTTATCGCCGTTCGCCTTCCCTCGCAATGCGAGCGCGTGAGTTGTGATCTACGCCCGAAAGGGGCCTCGTCGCCAATCGTCGTTGGCCGGAAGTGTCTTCTGCGACAGATGTGGGCGCGTGTATATGGTTGCGCATACAAAGTGTGTTGTATGTACGAGAATGAATGTTATGAGAATAAATCCGGAGGGTATATATACAGGTACACACACACACATATATATATATATATATATATATATATATATATATATATATATATATATATATATATATATATATATATATATATATATATATATATATACTTCTTTCATTACGACCTCTAAAAATCCGGAATTTCTGTTTTAGTTCAAAAATATAAGGAGTGACGATACTCAGCTTCTCTTAAAAACTCTGTTTCCCTTACATCATTATTCTAAAAGTACGCCAAAAACTATGCAATGCCCTTAACACTAGATTAAACGCCATTCCAAGAATTTGTTATTCATTACACAACCTACGGTCTGTCTTTTTTATCTTCTAATGTCCGCCCGTCAATTCAAAACGATTAATTTAACCAGCAACAGAGTCCTCAAAATTCAAAGCGATTAATCCAACCACCAACAGAGAGTCCTCAAAATTCAAAACGATTAATCCAACCAGCAACAGAGTCCTCAAAATTCAAAACGATTAATCTAACCAGCAACAGAGAGTCTTCAAAATTCAAAACGATTAATCCAACCAGCAACAGAGTCTTCAAAATTCAAAACGATTAATCCAACCAGCAACACAGTCCTCAACTTCTCGTTATACTTTTACAGAGATCTGAGAGTTCGCTAATGGCAGAAACATACAAAGGGTCAAATTATTACATATGTATGACTGCCAGCGGGGTGCTAAGCTCTCTTGGAGCTGCTACTGGGAACAGATTTTACATTTACGGAATGAAAACACTGACCGTTCATCAACAGATACTCCTTTATTCTATACGCGTTACTTGTTTTTTTAATATTGGGAGGGTTAGCCCTAAGTTTTTTTTTTTAATTGAGGTATAAGAAAAGAAAATGAAAAGTAATTCCAATAAGGGAACACGTAGGTAAGGAGTGATTTCACAACTTGGCTAATGAAGGCAAGTCACCACACAACAAAAACTGGGCAGAGGGTATTCTTTGTAATAAATCTCTCCGTCATCAAAAACTAGGCAGAGGGTATTCTTTGTTATTAATCTCCCCGTCATTAATAACTGATTTCCCATGACAATCTAATTTCCGCTCGCATTTAAAAATCTATTCAAGATCAAAAGAAATATGTTCTTTGGTGAATGACATGGTAAGTATAAATGACTTCTGGAGGCCACAAAGAAGAAAACATCAACAAAATATTTTGATGTTATCTGGAGACTGCAAACCTCCGCCAAAGCTGAGCAATCTACAGCCGAAACACAAAACAAAAGGTCCTCTTTTCCTAATTCTGAGCCCTCTCAAAATTTATGGCCATCTTGGACTAGTCATGAATCGCCTTTGGTGGAATTTTCATAAAAATCCACATAAAACTTTCATTGTAATCCTGTAGCCAAAAACAAAAAAAATCCAGAAACATAACCCCTTGTCAAGAGGCAACAGCACAACCATAAAAGCTAAAAAAAAAAAAACCCGAGCCGGATTAAAAAAAAAAACTGCAGGACAAGATGAATGTCTGAACGAATTGATTCTAATTACATTTGGCTGCGTTCCCAACGGTTTTTTGCTCCGCAAGAGCACCTAATGAACGTATCGTAATAACACGCTTAATAACACCGCCATAGCAAGATGGATGGCTTAATGGTCCTTACAAATGGCATCTCATCTCTTGATCTACTTTTTTTAAATCTTGTTTTTTTTTTTTTTTTTTTGTTGTTGCTCGGAGGCGTCTCTTAACAAGCACTTCAGGGAAGGTTCAAGACAAAAATGATAGAAAGGTAGAACACTTCGTTCAGGTACAAAGCTGGAAAGCTTTGTTCAGGTAGAAAGCTGGAACGCTTTTTCAGGTACAAAGCTTGAAGGCTTTGTTCAGGAAGAAAGTGTGAACGCTTTGTTCCGGCACAAAGCTGGAACTTTGTTTCGGTACAAAGGTAGAACGCTTTGTTCCAGTATTTCGCTGGATGGCTTTGTTCAGGAAGAACCTGGAATACTTTGTTCAGGTAGAAAACTGGACTGATTTGTTCAGGTAGAAAGCCGAAACACTTTATTCAGGTAGAAAGCTGGAACCTTAAGTTCAGGTACAAAGCTGGAACGTGTTGTTCAGGTAGAAAGCTAGAAAGCTTTCTTAAGGCGGACGCAATTGGTCTGGAAATATGTCAAAAAATGGGAAAGAAATACAAAGGAAATAAAAACATACACCCAGCACTAATACTGTTAATAATAACAGTAAACCATCACCATTACTACTGTTATCATCATAGCTACTATAAATTAACCTTAAAAAAAAAAACAAAAATTATTAGTTACATATGGGCTACTAAGTAAAAAAAAAAAAAGAAAAGAAAAGGCAAATTATTAGTTAAATAAAGGCTACTGCGCACAAAAAAAAAAAAACACACACACACACAAACACACACAGCACAACAAAACATGTCGGAACAAAGCACTCTTTTATAAACATGTTTTCACCAAATAAATGAGGAAAAACTCCTCACGGAAATCAAGACAGAACGTAGCGAGAGCTGTGACCTCCGCGCCCCAGGTCACTCACAAATTGGCTGGGAAATCGATTTCCCCACCATCTTCCCCAATTGACACCAGAAGAAACAACGAGTACCCTCAGGAGAGAAACTATGCCAAAACAAACGACAGGGGAAAATAATAATAATAATAATAATAATAATAATAATAATAATAATAATAATATAATAATAATAATAATAATCCGCGCCCCAGGTCACTCACAAATTGGCTGGGAAATCGATTTCCCCACCATCTTCCCCAATTGACACCAGAAGAAACAACGAGTACCCTCAGGAGAGAAACTATGCCAAAACAAACGACAGGGGAAAATAATAATAATAATAATAATAATAATAATAATAATAATAATAATAATAATAATAATAATAATAGCGTTGTTTATTTCTGAATACAAAATATGGACGTCCCTTCACTTTTAATAATAATAATAATAATAATAATAATAATAATAATAATAATAATAATAGCGCTGTTTATTTCTGAATACAAAATATGGACGTCCCTTCACTTTTAATAATAATAATAATAATAATAATAATAATAATAATAATAATAATAATAATAATAATAATAATAATGCAGTTTATTTCTGGATACCAAATACAGACTTGACTCCACATATTATTATTATTATTATTATTATTATTATTATTATTATTATTATTATTATTATTATTATTATTATTATATTTCAGCTGTAGCCTAAACACAAGAACATTTTCTTTAGAACCTGAACGCAAAACCATCAGGCAGAGAGAAAAAAATCATAAATAAAACTGGAAGGTCTACGCCCACGAGAGAGAGAGAGAGAGAGAGAGAGAGAGAGAGAGAGAGAGAGAGAGAGAGAGAGAGAGA
>NC_089779.1:13922332-13947332 GCF_040412425.1 Macrobrachium rosenbergii
GAAGTATTGGAATGGAACGGAATATTAGCACTGGGAAAGATGAGGTTATTCAGTGCTTGACACCAGAACTAGAAGTGTGGTGGAACTGAAGGGAAAAAAGCTTCAGGTTTTAACAGGCGTGTTGGCTGACATGGCACCAACCCCTCTTTGATACAGTAGATGTATAAAATTTTAGTATTCATGCCTACGCTGAATGGCTAGTTGGTTTCATCGCGTTCAATCTAGCACAATGGGAAAGTCACGAAAGCTTTCAACTTATTTTTCTTTCTTATTGTGATGTTACGCAGTGTCGGGAGATCAATGCCAAGGACGTATAGGTGGATCGTTTACCTCAGGGACTGAAGATACGGATGGAATTGGAATTGGAATATAAAATTTAGGCCAAAGACCAAGCGTTGGAGCCTATGAGTCATTCAGCGCTTAAAAGGAAAACTGAAAGTAAAGGAGGTTTTAAAGGTGCAACAGGAGGAAAACCTCGCAGTTGCACTATGAAACAATTGGTAGGAGACAATTGGTAGGAGAGTGTGGAAAGTAAGATGGAAGAAAGATATAAACGGAGGTACAATAAAATGAATGAAAGGGGTTGCAGCTAGGGGACGAAGGGACGCTGCAAAGAACCTAAGTAATGCCTACGGTGCATAGCGTGAGGTGCACTGATGACATTACCCCCCACCCACAAGGGGATGAGTGCTGAGCTGATACCCGAGACGTGACATAATACCACTTTTCACTGTATGTGAGAAGAAAGCATTTCGGGTTAAGCCTTATATTTTAGAACACTGATTCTCTAAAGTTCGTTCCCTGATGCGAACCAATTAACCATTCTTTGTTCGATCTTCAGTATAGTCGCAGTCATTTCGAGGGCACGGATTAAATTCGGCAGCGGGGAGAGAGAGAGAGAGAGAGAGAGAGAGAGAGAGAGAGAGAGAGAGAGAGAGAGAGAGAGAGAGAACATTAAAACTAATTAACAACTTCAGAACAGTCCATAAACCGCTATCAAGCAATAAATCTCCTCCATGTAAAAATCCAGTTCTGTAATTATGGTACACATAAATTAGCATAAAGAGGTCAAGGAACTATTAACCTGAGGTAGAGAAATCGACCGGGTACCTTTAAAGGCCCATATCATTCCTATAAAAGCATGTTACTTGGCCGATCCCTTGCTTTTTCGACTACCGAAACATCATTAACCTTTCTCTCTCTCTCTCTCTCTCTCTCTCTCTCTCTCTCTGCTCCCACCCTTTTTAACATACCAACAAAAAGCAACAACTAGGTAAGGTATTACTTTCTCATGGGGGCAATTTACTTTCGAAAACACACGAGTACACACACAAACTGTGTGTGTGTGTGTTCCGTGGTTCAGTAGTTAAAGCAGTGGGCTCACATTTGCATGTTTCACGGTTCGATCCCGTTCACCAGTTATCCAAGACGTGCATGGTTACCAGCGTCATCTGTGTTTCAAAAAGAGGTCGTGGCCTAGCAATGTCATCCCTAAAAGATTGAAAGGGGTGCGGCTGCTACCCCCACGCCTTGCCCGACGGAACAAGCCAAATGCCAATGATTTTGCAAAAGTAAAAAATTATATGAAGAAAGACAGAATAACAATTTGAACAATGTTAGAACTCGACATAAAACGAAAAGAGACATCCTCATCAAACTCCATATTGCACAGGTCACCACCTTGTCAACACGGAAGGTAGAACAATAAATGAGCATATCCTTCAACAGGCCCTATACTCGCCACAGGACCTTCGGAGACCGATTCCTACGGCCCCTTTCCCTGTTAGACCGGAGCCTCCTCCTCCTCCTCCTCCTCTTCTTCAGCGATTCCAATATCCGCATTCCTAACGACCCAACCGGTTCGTTAAACCAGCACTTAATTGCCACCTGCCGGGAAAAGTCAATTAACAGCTATTCCACCTTTGTTATGGGAAAGGAGCCAATCGAACGCGCCGACCGAAGGCGGAGGCTCGTTCAGTCTGGCACTACAGGCAGCTTAAAAGTCTCGAACGACTTGCATTGGCTCCTGGGCTCGTTCAATATGGCATCACAAACAGCTTAAAAGAGTCTCGAACGACTTTGCATTGGCTCGTGGGCTTCTAGAAGGCGGCTCGTTCAATACGGCACTAAACGCACCTTAAAACAGTCTCGAACGGCCTTACATTGGCTCCTGGGCTTCTCGAAGGCGGCTCGTTCAATATGGCACTACACGCAGCTTAAAACAGTCTCGAACGGCTTGTGCATCAGCTCCTGGGCTTCTCGAAGGCGGCTCGTTCAATATGGCACTACATGCAGCTTAAAGCGGCCTCGAACGTCTTGTGCATTGCCTCCTGAACTTCTCCATGAGACTGCGATACTTATTATGCCTTCGATGCGATTAAGATACAGATAGGATTAACAAAGACTAGCGTCGTGAACCGAATTGCAAATGAAGGTTATCAGCGATGTTCTTCTTGTCGTTAACGACAATAAACCTACATTATTTTACCGGTGTCCCATTGATGGCATATATCCTCTTTGTACTGTACAGCCCGCATCTGAATCAGACTCCCATTACTAGAACTTCACTGTACCGATTAATCTTTTATCTGTACACAAAATTCATAATAAAACATTTTCATAGCGACTCATGAAATAAAACCCCAGAATGCAGAAAATCAAAAGGCTTCTTTAATTATTCACATATAAAAGCGATGCATGGGGAAAGCATATGATACTTTCATACTTTCTCATACAGCTACCGTCTCATCATCCAGCCTTTCAACAGATTTCTTCAAAAGAAAACGGTGCGTTTATATATATTGTGTATCTCACACACACACATATGTAATACATATATATATATATATATATATATATATATATATATATATATATATATATATATTGTGTCTGGTATTAAGAAAAAGGGGCATGGGGCCACAACCTCATCCCTAACGGCTTGGTCAGACGCTTCCCTGAGAAGGGGAGAAGAGGAGACAGGGGAAAAAGACACACACACACACACACACACACACACACACACACACACACACACACATATATATATATATATATATATATATATACATATATATATATATATATATATATATATATATATATATATATATATATATACATATACACACACACATCCACGAATATAAAAAGACTACATCCTTTTTAGACATTTAGCATCGTACCGTAACACAACAACTTCCCAAGTCGAAGAAACACCTAGGTACGCAGAAATACCTGGGAGGCAGGGCGATAAGCCTTATCGCACAGATGTCTTGAGGGGGGGGGGGTGTGCAAGAAGACGGAGATCCATAATTCCGATAACGAAGTGCAAATGCTTCAGGTAACGAGAAGGATGGATGGGTTTCGGGTCCGGGGCGAGAAAGAAGAAGAAGAAGCAGAGAAGGAACAGGAAGAGGAACAGGAGCCGAGAGAGGTTTATATGCTTGGGCCTCGATTCAAAGGTGAGATAGCAGCTGTGACGTAAATGCCACCGGAGCTTATATTATGGTTGAGGTGTGTGTATCAAGGTGTCTACAGTAGAGAGACCTTGGTTCGTATATGCGAAGTTCTGTTGCCTAGAATGAAAACAACGCAAACGTTAACGTATTCATCTGTTGTTTTTCTTCCTTTTTCTTTTCCAAGTTCATTTGTATATGTATATATACATATATACATATATATATATATATATATATATATATATATATATATATATATATATATATAATGTTTGTATACACAAGTGGGTCAGTTGGCAGCGCCCTTGCCTTTCATCTGAGAGACCTAGGTTCGATTCCGATGTCAATTAAAAATCTCTCTCTCTCTCTCTCTCTCTCTCTCTCTCTCTCTCTCTCTCTCTCTCTCTCTCTCTCTCTCTCTCTATATATATATATATATATATATATGTGTGTGTGTGTGTGTGTGTGTGTGTGTGTGCTTGTGTGCGAGTGTGTAATGTGTCCATGTTTGTGTATGTAACTATTTACACATACTAACTCGAGCATGCAATAACTTCTGACCATCTGGCAGTTGGCTGGTTTGAATCAAGGTCCATATATCAACCTCCGTTTACAGTAAGCTAGCCTTATGCCAGCACCAACCCTTGCCCAGAGACGGCTGTTAGGAATGGGATGCTGAAGTGAGCAGACGCCTGACCTTGATCAAACTGACACAAACGTCTTACCACTTCAAAATGTAAGTCAAAAACTTGACGGAAATCATCTTATAATCCACAGAGATTAAAAATATATAAATGCCTAGCTTAAACTAAAAAAAAAATACCCAATCTTAAAAATATATAAATGCATGTAACCTAAACTAAAATAAAAAAATAATACAAACAGAACAAACGTATAAACAAACCGAACATCTGCTCTTTCTTTTGAAAAGATTAACATCGCATCAAAGATCGCCCCCAACACCTCCAACATATTTTCTTTTGTATTTTCTCTCCAGGAACCGGAAAATTAATAGGCATCATTTCGGCGAAATCTCTCTCCTCCCGAGTAGATCTTTAGCCTCCTTATCTTGAAAATTTATATCCTCGTCGGTGTAAATGGAACCAGATGGCAGTTGCTACAAGAAACACACAATTAAAAGAAAGCGTAACTCTTCCCTGGAGACCGAACCTTCAAGTACCTCCTCTTCGCTTCAATTTCTGTCAGCTCATGAAATATTCATAGGCTTCCTTCTTTAATGTATTTTTTTTAAGCACTCGGTGAACAGAATTAATGGGGTTTCACATGCAAACTTCTTTCGGTATCCGATATTACACAAACACCTTTAATCTATAGAAGATGTAAAATGAAGTATTGCCATTAAATCTTGCGCCTGGAAGTTAACAATTTTCAGAAACGCGTACATAAAGAATATAGAATTCCTCTCTGCATAATATACATACTAAAATATTCTCTCTCTCTCTCTCTCTCTCTCTCTCTCTCTCTCTCTCTCTCTCTCTCTCTCTCTTAACATCAGATCATGTGATAATCATCTATTAATTACGTATCAACTTCTTTCAACACTCTAAATATCTCCTGCTGTTAAAAAAAAATTTCCCGATTCGAATTAAAAGAGAAAAAATCCCTTAACAAAATCAATGAGGGAATATGAACACTGCTGCTAACTTCAAAGTGTTATTAATAAAAATTATTATACATTAATATCGACCTGAGTGAAAATTTGATGCAAATTTTGGCACAGAACTTCAATCCCCTCATCTCATGACCTCATTTTGAAGTCAACTATTGTCTCTCTCTCTCTCTCTCTCTCTCTCTCTCTCTCTCTCTCTCTCTCTCTCTCTCTCTCTCTCTCTCTCTCTCTCTCTCTCTCTCTGTCCATATATGTACAATATATATATATATATATATATATATATATATATATATATATATATATATATATATATATATATATATATATATATATATATATATATATATATATATATCCATCTTTTAATGGCAATGAAACGTGGCTGATGAACAAAAATAAATATTAAAAATAAACAATCTAAAACTGGGCACAAATCGTGATATGAACGTCAGACCATCCCAACCAAACATTCAGTAGTACAATCACTGAATGGAGCGTCTAGACTTAAACGGAAACGCGGGTATTAATGACATTTAAGGCGTCTTTGAACGACACTCAATGTCCTTCACACCGACATTCATCCCGAGGGGAACCAGGGTCGCAAATTCCTGAGATGTATCCTAGTATTGCACCAGCCCGGTTTTGACATACCCCTAGGTGAGGTTAGGCTAGGTTAGATTGGGTTAGGTTAGATCGGATTAATACCTCAGTCGTAATTTGGGTGTGGGAAACCTAATGAGATTATTTTTTTGGGTGTGAGAAACATAATGAGACTGAAATCTAGTGTGGTTATTTATTTGGGTGTGAGAAACATAATGAGATTATTTTCAAGAAAAATTCTATGGTTAGTTTTCAAGATACGGCGTCCCGCTTTTTTCAGGGAAAGGTCTCGGTACTCGGTTACATCTCGGTGAAATGCACCTGGGGCACTGATGCTTGGTGTGCAAGCTTCTCTCTTTTTACTGGACAAGGCCTAGGGGGCAGAGGTAGTCCTCAATTATGGGTAACTAGAAATTCTCTTGATATCAAAATATACCATACCAGGCGAGAAAAAAAGGGTTGTTAAACTGAAATTGATTATATTAATTATAATATAAATAATAGCAATGGTAATATAATTATTCTGGTGAAAAAATAAAACGGTAAATTCCTCTTGATATCAAAATATATCGTCTAAGGCGTGGGAAAAAAAGGCTGTTTACCTGATAATAGTGATATTAATTAAAATATAAATAACAGCAATGGCAATATAATTAATTTATTATTCTGGTGGAAAAAAAAAAAACAGTATCACCAAAAACATCATCTTGATATGAAAATATATCCTGGGGAGGGGGACGGTTGTTAAACTGATAATGGTGAAATCAATTACAATATAAATAATAGCAAAGACAATATAACCAATATTATTATTATGATAAAACAGCGAGGAACACCAGAACATAAGCACAACCAGCTAACCCATCAATAACGATAAAGAAAAGCATATTCCCCTTTCCATCCGAGGAAACACATCAAGACGATGCCCTTGAAGCATCTTCCCCATATTTCCCTTCCGTCCCAGGAAACACATCAAGATGACGCCCGTGGCGCCCCGGTGACATCCTGATCTTGACCATCATCCCCGCAAGAGATCGTCAGCAGCTTCAGCATCCGAGAACAGAAGCCTCTTGCTAATTAGCCCTCTGCTGAAGGATTTATCTCCAGCAGCACCTAACCTCGCCTCGTCTGCATTGTGCGCCAATTAATTGCCTCATTAGCATAAAGATCAAAAGAGATAAACCCCAGGCGAATGGATGGCACCCGGAGAAAGAAAAGAAGTCTGACGCTATTTAGCCTGACAGTCCCGCCCCCTTCCCCAACCCTTTACGAGGTCGTAAGGACGCGACGCTTCACGAAGCAGAAGTGTCCAAGACATCCGATCTCTTGGAAGCGATCTAATTTCGAAGCGGTATACAAGTGTCAAACTGATTCCGGTGACTACTGTACACATCGGTCAAAAATATCAAATTAAAAAGGAATTTGTATTTTTCTTAACGTACGAACCTACGCTTTCATATATGGAGTGATCTGCGCTTACCTACCTTCGGCTGTTATGGAACCGTCTCTGAAAAAAACAAAGTCCTAACGCTATACCTGGGTCAAGTGGTGTGACCTGCTTCGACCTGCCTTCTTCCCCAAACTCACTCTTCTAAAAGCAGAAAGGAATTAGCGACAGCAAAAGTAGTTGGCAACAGCACTAATGGCAACCAATCACAACCAAATACACGTGAAAGCAACCGACGCACAGCACTGCTGAATAAATGAATATCACAGCCAGCCCTAATGGCAGCACAAGCAACATCCTCTGCGTAAGTCATTATCAAATCGAGATAGGAGTCGAGTCACCCTTCGTGTAAGGCCCAGCAGAAGGATTGAGGAGTAGCAAGGAGATTTGGGGGTCAAGTCTCTCTCTAAGACAGCTACTGACAGGACGATGATCCCGACAGCTTTAGGTGCTATCAATCCGCCCCTGGGGGGGTGGGGGGGGGGTGGGGAGAACAGCGTACCCAAGAGCCCAATTAATCAAGAGCCTAGCTACACCAGACTCTCTCTTCTCTCTCTCTCTCTCTCTCTCTCTCTCTCTCTACAAACTCAGCCTAATGGACACTGACAGCCTGGAGACCGAAAACAAACCAACAGCGCCGACTGACATGACGTGATTTGACAGCCGAAGACTGCCACATCAAATGAGATCCAACAACAGCAATAAATGACAGCTGTCTTACGGCCGCCACGTGATTTATTCCCCAAGGACGGCATACAAAGCAAGCTGGTTTCTATCGCCGTTAAAGGGAGATGAGTGATGGCGCTAGCAGATACCGTAAATCAAAGTCAGGGCGAAACAAGTGATACAACGCGGAGGAGAATGTCATTAGACCGAATGACAATCTGGAAAGTACAGCTGCAATTGATCGCACGGTGGAATTCCCGTTCAGAACAAGTCATAAATGTCCGGGGGTGTTACTGGATTGGAAGTGGAATATAAAATTCAGGCCAAAGGCCAAGGGATGGGACCTATGAGGTCATTCAGCGCTGAAACTGAAATCGACAGAAAGAAGTTCTGAAAGGTTTAACGGGAGGAAAACTCGCAGCTGCACTATGAAACAATTGTTAGGAGAGGGTGGAAAGAAAGACGGAAGAAAGAGAATATAAAAGGAGGTATAGTAAAAAGAATGAAAGGGATTGCAGCCAGGGTCCGAAGGGACGCTGCAAAGAACCTTAGGTAATGCATACAGTGCACCGCGTGAGGTGCACAGATGGCACTAACCCACTACGGGAAAGGATGTTATTGCTATCATTATGGTTCGTCACGTAAACACTTTCTTATGAGGCACACCACAATTAACTTGCACAGTGAGCTTCCACAAAAGAGCTTAGAGAGAGAGAGAGAGAGAGAGAGAGCAGAGCACAACGGAAACCTTATTTGAAAAGAGCAGAACTAACATAAAGTACAATTAACTGCAAAAAAAAAAATACGCAGTTTTTCATAAAAGGTTGAGAGAGAGAGAGAGAGAGAGAGAGAGAGAGAGAGAGAGAGAGAGAGAGAGAATATAATTCAAGTCTAGCATAAAAGAAGGAAATATTACTTGACCAGTCATGCGTACATTCGCTCTGTTGGAGGCATAGAAGAGAAAAGGAACCATACACGAGAGAGAGAGAGAGAGAGAGAGAGAGAGAGAGAGAGAGAGAGAGAGAGAGAATATTTGGATAAATGAAATACTTTATGATGAACTACACAATGCAACTTGGGAACGAAACATTTCACCTCACAAGCAGATATCCTGACAGAAATTCACCCTCTCTCTCTCTCTCTCTCTCTCTCTCTCTCTCTCTCTCTCTCTCTCTCTCTCTCTCTCTCTCTCTCTCGGGCTCCATTCCACCGCCTCTTCTCTTCTCGAAAAGAAAAATGATTTCACATAATCAAAGGCTTCCAAAAAATTCCTTCCACTCAGCTGCACTCTAATTCGGGAAATTATGATTTTAAAGCGAGAAGCCAAACTCTCTCTCTCTCTCTCTCTCTCTCTCTCTCTCTCTCTCTCTCTCTCTCTCTCACCCACACTTCAACTCCGATCACAGGTACGCTGTAATTGGAGGAGGGAGGAGGAGGAGGAGGAGGAGGAGGGAGGACACCTACTGCACACAGGTTATGAAACAATGTGAAAGAGAGATAAAAGAAAAAAATACATGGCAATCGGGGATAGACTGAGAGTATTAAAATCTGAACAGTTTAAATATCAAATATTTGCACTTTCTTATCGTCACATTGTTAACACTGTTAATAATATTATGAACATGATTATTATTGAACAAACCTACTATCATTATTACACAAACACTTTTAAGGAAAGAAAACAGACAATGTTCTTTACCAATTAGGTCCCACAGAACAAAATGTCAGTATATATGTGTGTGTGTGTGTTTATGTATGTATGTATGTATCATCGAAACATGGGAAAATGCACAAACTATGTAATTTTATGCAAGAAACTTTCAACCCGAGTGTATAAGACTATATTAAATATATTGGCACACCCGACCAAGTGTGGCACCAAAGATAACCCACTTTTCCAGCTACTAAATATAGCTACAGTTATCTTCTCAACAACAATAAATGACAAAGAGAGACAAGAGAGAGAGAGAGAGAGAGAGAGAGAGAGAGAGAGAAATTTTTTCCAGCGATTCATCTGTGTCTCATTAAGTAGGAGGAGGAGGAGGAGGAGGAGGAGGAGGAGGAGGAGGAGGAGGAGGAGGAGGAGGAGGAGGAGTCATTTAAAAGCGATGAAATCTAACAAAACAATCAAATCTATGGTTATATGCAGTACTTACCACTCTCTCTCTCTCTCTCTCTCTCTCTCTCTCTCTATATATATATATATATATATATACTCGTATATATATGTGTGTGTATATGTATATATATGTATGTATGTATGTATGTATATGTATATATATATATATATATATATATATATATATATATATATATATATATATATACAATAAAAAGGTCACGACCTTAGTAGACTACTAGAGTAAATAAGAATAAGTTGGACCACCCATTACTGCAAACGGATGGATGAGAGAGAGAGAGAGAGAGAGAGAGAGAGAGAGAGAGAGAGAGAGAGAGAGAGAGCGTACCTGCGAGTAGAGAGAGAGAGAGAGGGGTTTAATGTGCAATCCATTACGCCAGTGCTGAATGGGCGGAGACGCCCATCGCAGATTAAAAGGCCCGGGTTAATGGCTAATGGTCGTCTGGATACATTAATTTAAATGCCTCGCCGGAGTTAAGGCTGCCGTACAATGATAACAAAAATAATGACGTCTTTCTCCCAGTTCTTCCTTATCTGGTATCTCGGACAAAAGGTCTAGAGGATGGGATGGGAGGTATAATATGGGCGGAGGACCTCACCATACGGCGGAGACAAACAATGGAAGAGGACAATGTTGCTATTTAAACACTTGAGTCATAAAGAGAGAGAGAGAGAGAGAGAGAGAGAGAGAGAGAGAGAGAGAGAGAATTTGTTATACTCAGAAATATGGAAAATGAAGAAGCACGTGAATCAGACCTTAAAGATATACACTTCTGATAAAAATGAGAGAGAGAGAGAGAGAGAGAGAGAGAGAGAGAGAGAGAGAGAGAGAGAGAGAGAGAGAGAGAGGGTTTTTCTTTCAGTAACGGTATAACATGACTCTTGCAGTATATATGCAAAATTATAACTAATTCGTAGCGCACAATATTTTTAAAGTCTTTCCTTTAATAATATGTGAAGGCTCCAAATGAATGGACATCGAAAAGTTTCCATAACTTCAGCCTTTCTATCATTATAACAACGTAACAATGGAATTTTTGTACGAGTATATAATAAAAAATGCGAATATCTACTTAAGCACGGATACTTAATAATCGGAAACTTAAATAATCTCTTGACAATAATAAAGAGTAAATCTAGACACATAAGAAATATTAGTGGTCAAATGTTTAACTTTCAGTCTCATGAGAGCAAAAAAAAAAAAAGTTAGACACATTATATGAAGGTATAAGAATGTAGCTTTATGAAAAACACTGACCATATAATAATACCATTACGATTTTAATGACGTGGAGAATCTCTGATGAAAGTCCCATCGAACGGATATGTGATATACGTGTAAAAAAAGTTTATAAAACCCAGATTCAAAATCAACTTTCGAGTGACCGGACAATAACTAAATTATCCCAGAAAGAAAAACTCTTTCAGTACCACACTGCACACCGTTGCCTGCAACAACTTCGTCAGGAGTTCCATAGGAAGGGGTTGGCAGCCATCACTGAAAGTGACACTCATTCATCAAGTTAAGAGAACCCAAAAACCCACCTCTTCCCCTTCCCGAAGCCCCACCCCCAATATCCCTCCTACCCCCCTCAACCCTTCCCCCTAACCCAATGACGGATGACAAATCAAGAGACACCGGTTGGATGGATTGGACAAGTGGTTAAAGTGGATGATGAGAGCCCTCTTAGGGTAGTGGTGGGTATATATATTGCAAAGACCGGGGGCACATGGTCATTCTAAAAAGCATCCTCCTAACTCCCCTCTCCACCTCCAAACCCAGGCCCCTCCCCCACTCCCTTTCCAATTGACAAGGCCTTTTGCCAAGCTTTTGTGACCAGCGATTATAGCAACACAATTTGCAAGAGAAGCCACCTGCCACGTTCGTTCGTTCCCACACGACCAGTTTTTACAAAAGTCTCTTCTGATGATTCAATCATCAACGCTGCTCCACGTGTGTGGAAGTCAAAACCTAAAATCATAATATATCTGTTTTCTGTCAATGGTTCTTGACTGCACGGACACATTCCCAGGTACTTTTACTCCTGATCGTATCTCAAAACTTTGACTTCACTTTTTTATTTCATTACATCTCAGAGGCTGACGTCACTAGACTTGGTGTTGAGGCATATATGATAACAAAATTTTTTTTCACATCTGGGCACATTAATGTCCACTGTTTGTAATAATAATAATAATAATAATAATAATAATAATAATAATAATAATAATAATACAATGCAGACAAATGCAATGCACACCTGTAATGATAACTAACGTAACAAGAGAGATAACCTCTCCAATATTATTAGAGAATTATTATAGAATTAACGAAAGCGACGGATTTAGCTCCAGTTAAAGAATAATGACAACGGCAAAGGATGCAAGGGTTAAGAAAATGGATGATTACTCCATCCTATCTACAAGACACTGAACATAAATTACTGACAAATAATCCATAGAATGTCAAGATTACAAACTGACGACAAAAGACGATAAAGATCTACAAACGCGATGGTACGATATACAGGGCCAAGGAATCTCTCTCTCTCTCTCTCTCTCTCTCTCTCTCTCTCTCTCTCTCTCTCTCTCTCTCTCAACCACGCATACATATATGGACGTCCGCGGTAGCTATTAAGAAGCTTCGAGTGAATGTCAATGCATACCAGAACCTGTCTTTGGCCAGAACGGGAGCCTCCATTAAAACGACTTTAGAAAAGGTACGACTGTCAGATGGATATTTTTCTTTTAAAAGACGTCCAAGGATTACTATGATAATGTAAGAGCTAAAAAAAAAAAAAAAAAAAAAAGCTGCGTGGGAGACGAAAAACTGCACTTTTCTTTTTAAAGTAATTTGTATTTTTCCTAACATACAAACCTGAAGTTCTTTACATAGGATTTAGCTTCTATGTAAAGAACGAAGGTTTGTATTTGTGTAGGAACAAATAGCAAATTTTTTTTAAGTAATTTGTATTTTTCCTAACATACAAACCTGGAGTTCTTTACATAGAATTAAGCTTCTATGTAAATAACGAAGGTTTGTATTTGTGTAGGAGCACATAGCAAATTTTTTTTTAAGTAATTTGTATTTTTCCTAAAATACAAACCTGAAGTTCTTTACATAGGATTTAGCTTCTATGTAAATAACGAAGGTTTGTATTTGAGTAGGAAAAAATAGCAATTTTTTAAAGTAATTTGTATTTTTCCTAACACACAAACCTGAAGTCTTTTACATAAAATTTAGCTTCTATGTAAATAACGAAGGTTTGTACTTGTGTTGGGACATACAGCAAAATTTTTAAATTAATTTCTATTTTTCCTAACATACAAACTTGAAGTTCAGATTTATATATAAGCTATATCCTATGTAAAGAACTTCAGGTGTGTATACGAGTATGTGCAGGAACAAACAAATTCCAAACTCTTTAACAAACGCACATGAAAATGACACGCACCAAGCAAGCAGTACATCACCAAGCAAACGCAGTAGTACATCACCATGAGATTCAATTTACCAAAACTGCCGAGTGGAAAGAACTGCCAGAATTCAACGCGGCGATAAATCCATTCCAAGGAGCAACGGAACAGCGCAACAGAGTAATAAATCAATTGAAGCTGTAATGTAACAGCGTAGCTCAAGTGATAAATCTCAGAGAGGAGCTGAACGCTACCACGAACGCAAAACTGGTAAATAGGAGACAGGAATCAAGGCGTGCCTCTTCCTCGTTAGACGGAGCCTCAATGCCACATGCTTACTCCTGGCACACGGACGTATACAAATCTGTTTTCTTGTTCTCAACCGACAGAGTGCCCTCCCTCTCTCTCTTTCTAAAACACGGGCATATACAAATCCGATTTCATTCACTCAACCATTTCTCTCTCTCTCTCTCTCTCTAAAACACGGGCATATACAAATCCGATTTCTTTCACTCAACCATTTCTCTCTCTCTCTAAAACACGGGCATACACAAATCCGATTTCACTCAATCAACCATTTCTCTCTCTCTCTCTCTCTCTCTCTCTCTCTCTCTCTCTCTCTCTCTCTCTCTCTCTCTCTATATATATATATCTTCTTCTTCTTCTTCGTCTTTAACGTGCATTTTTCCCATTATTATATGGGGTAAGCACGGTGCCTTCTTTGAAGGACTTTGCTTTGGCGGTGGGGTAGGCCATAGCCTCGATCGGCTGCCCTGCCTGATATATATATATATATATATATATATACATACATACTGTACATCTACCACTTCAATAAGTCTACTCTCGATACCTGTCAATCAGTGGAGTACATTCCACTCATACCATTTTTAAAAGAGGAAACAAAAAAAAAATCTTTTATGAAAACTAACATGTAAATGAATTTGAGTTATTTCTTATAATTATGCTACTTTACTCGGGCTAAAACTTTCACAAAACCATTTTGTTTCCTATACTCATTAATCACATCTTTTCCAAACTTCCATAGTAATCATCAGCCCTATACTCATCAGTAACATAATTTCCAATCGCAACATTTCATCAAAGGTACGAATCGCTCTCACTCACCAATCACAACATTTCCAATCACTTCATCTCATCAATGGCTCGAATCTCCTTACTGACGCATTCTAACCAATCTTCAACAAATCCCGAGAATGCGCTGGCCACCCCACCTTTGCCTTCCAACCTCCAAGACGAGGACTCTGGAGCCGAGGCCAATCCACTAGAGCCCCAAGGACTTGAGAGTGAGTGGTGTACTCCACGAGGTCCCCTGACATAACATCGGGAATGGCACCTAAAATCAACACGCAGCTGGTGATTCCGGATGGACGGCTCTCTTTTCACCTTTGGGTCTGGTCAGTAACGAGGATACAGGCTTTGACAGCCAGCTGTAGAGTCTCTGACAGCCGGCATTAATTGAGGTTCTCCTGAAGAGTTGTGGTTCCTATTTTTTTCTTTGTTAGTTTCTATTATATAAGGGATTTACTTAGACGAAGGGTTTATTTAGAGTATTACCTCAACTTGACTATTAATAGTCCCTACTATTCAAAATACAATTAATCTGATGTAATAATTTTTTATTATAATATATCTATTGTCTATAAGAAAATCCATTTGCATTAAAGCTATAAAAAAAAAAATTCTCACCAACACACGTGAAATTATTAGTCAGTCCGACAGGTTTTACTTAAAACATATCTTACAGAATTTTCTTTCAAAATATGCATCTGTCTTCCACGTTTCATTAAATGAAATTCATTTATTCTGCTTGCAAATTCTTAAAATATATGTCAATTAACTTCTCAAGAACTACTGCTAAGTTAAATCCATTTAATCCTTTTGGCGATTTCTTAAAATATCTGTCACTTCATTTCTTATGAATTATTACCATAACAGAACTGAAATCCCCAAAGCTCTGTTGCGTATGATGGCACGTACTCGTATATTCTTAAAAAAAAAAAAAAAAATGTCTGAAGCTTAACGGTCCTTAAAAGTAAGTACTCACAATTTGTTGTATACCGAAATGTTTGCCGCCCCTCATTACCTGGAAAGATGAAAATAAACGTTAGAGTGGAAGCCCTTTAATACTGCTGAAAGTAAATGAAAGTCATTAAAAATATATCCTGGGGAAACCGACAAGGGCTTTCATAATTAACTTCATAATTATTTTTTGAAAGAGTACCCTAATTTCGTACACAAATATTTAAATTATAAACACACAAGCCGGAAGTCTAAATTTCATAAACTATTTTTTTTTTTTGGAGGCTTCAGTGGAGTCATTTATAATTAACAACTGTTAAGATACAAATCAGACTGCTGTGATTTCAAAATACAAAATGTGCAGTTCATTTCAAAAGTTCACGATTCAATCAACAATTCTGAAATGCTACAAAATACTGTAGGTGTTAATTTTTTGGTAAATAGTGGATTTGTGCTACGAACGTACCTTATTTAATTTATATAGTGCTTCATTTTTTTTTTAAATTCCGTCCTACCTTCATGCTGAAAATATGTTTAAAAACCCAGTGAAAAATGTACCGAAGTTTCCTCGGCGCAATCGCGTTTCCTGTACAGCGTATTATGCTGAATGAAACTCTCAGCCGCGGCCCATGAAAATTTCAGCCAAGACCCGGTGGCGGCCTGTGTTGTTCGCACCTATAGCGTTGCCAGACGCACGATCATGGCTAACTTTCTTAAATAAAATATAAACTACTGAGGCTAGTGGGCTGCAATTTGGTATGTTTGATGATTGGAGGGTGGATGATCAACATACCAATTTGCAGCCGTCTAGCCTCAGTGGTTCCTAAGATCTGAGGACGGAAAAAAAAAAGTGCGGACGGACAAACAAAGTCATCCCCACAGTTTTCTTTTACAGAAAACAAAAATTGGAACCTATGAAAAAATACATAAAATTAACTTTATACAAACTTAAAACCAAAAAAATTTTTCCAGAAATTGCCAATGCAATACGTGCCTTGCTGAAAAAAAAAAAATCTATCGGTTCCTTCTATGATTCAACAAATAATCCGGTACATAACAATCAAAGCTACTTACGGAGGCAACCCGCACTCGTAAAATCAAACCGAGAAATAACAACCAAGACATATATTGCCCAAATAACCACGTACAACTTGTAATGGGTTCGTTTATCCGTGTTTACGTCACAGAAGTACAACCACGCCACCGGAAATTGAAAGAAAAAAAATCATAAAGATGTATGAAACACCAAGCGCACGACACAGAGAGAGAGAGAGAGAGAGAGAGAGAGAGAGAGAGAGAGAGAGAGAGAGAGAGAGAGAGAGAGAGAGAGAGAGAGAGATTATTACGGGAAGACTACAATTTAAGCATCTAAATATCAACGATTCTGAGCCGGAAGATGCGACGATACGGAACGAGAGAGAGAGAGAGAGAGAGAGAGAGAGAGAGAGAGAGAGAGAGAGAGAGAGCGTAAAAAAAGGGGTGGAGGGAGTGCACAACAAACCTGGGGGGAGGGTAAGGATAAATAAAGTCATTGTAGAAGTAAAAACATAATTTGCAGAGCAAATATGAAAAGAACTGGGAGGGTAAAACAAAAATGAATGGGGAAGGAAATAAGCAATATCATATCAAAACAACGAGCGAAAATAAAAAGAGCGCATAAACAATAATAAAAACTGAAGAAAAATAAGTGGCAAAGGAAAGCTACGCTGAAAAAAAGCAAAACAAACAATGTTAAAAAAAACAAAAAATGCGAAAACGCATAGGAGAAAGGATAAAAGGCTTGTAGGATAGAGGAAAAAAAAACACAAACATAAACACTAACAAAACAAAGAAGAGCAAAGAGAGAAGGATGAGTAAAAGGAGGAGGAGGAGGAGGAGGAGGGGCAGCAGCATCCTCATCCCATCCATTCCCTAAAACCCTTAATGGTAAAATCGTGTAGAGTTTCAAGTACCATTCCGCCTCTTAACACCTGATCCCTTATAACATATATTCTTGGAAAAAGATATTCTTTCCGATCTATCCACCCAAAGCCTTTGTTATCCCGACAGACTCTAAAAGGGATCATTTGTTTCGTAGGACACAACACACACACAACAAATAAAAAATTGCAGCCTTCACTTCGATGAATTCCATCGCAACAGCTTTACTACTACTACTACTAAAATAATAATAATAACTATAATTATAATCAATTTCTAACAAGTTATAAGACTTTTTACAGAGATGTAATGCTGCAGTAAGACAATATCAAATACTTACATACCCAGCTTGTCATATGGTACCCATATAACCACGGTTTTCAAAATTATAGTGCCAGATTTTTAAACACGACAATGCCACTCGGTGATGTTAATTCAATCGTTAATCAACTGCAAATGTAGAACATCAACAATCTCCTACACATATGAAATCGTTCAAGAAAGATACGGACAGGAAAACTGAATAAATAAGAATCCAATAAAATGCAAATCCACAAACTCAAGAACAAAAAGATTTGCCATACGGCGTAAGAATCGACTGACTCTCCAACAAGAGTTGCAGGATTTGTTTACACGGGAGGCACACTCTTCTTCAGTGAGAGAGAGAGAGAGAGAGAGAGAGAGAGAGAGAGAGAGAGAGAGAGAGAGAGAGATGAATAGGCTGAGGGTGTCAGCGGCCAGTTCCTGGGAGGAAATATACAGTGGTGTCCAGGTTAAGGAACAAAGAAGAATGATTGTGCCTATTTCACCGAGTGATATTTTTATTCCAAATTGTGATCTTTTACAAACTAATACACTGGAAGTTGAGCAAAAATGATACCATGATTAGAATACGAAAATACTGATGATAATATAGATAAATAATACTGGATGCTATTAATACATCAATGATAACATATAAATAAATAATATTGGATGCTACTGATACATCAAAGACAATATAAATAAATATTATTGGATGTTACTGATACTTTACAATTCTCTTCGATACCATTATCATTGCACGGCATCGCCATTCAAAAACTCCAAAGTTTGGGTTTTTAACATCATTCCCCTCAACATCAAGGGAACATAAATATATCCTCTGACACCACAAGTTCAATTTTAGATCAAAATATTCTATATCCCAAATCATTTGAATGAAGTGAATTTTGAAATGCCACAGAGGATACTGAAAACTCACAAGTGTGTAAAACATCTCAGAAAACAAACTAATGACCAACAAGTATGGTTCAAGTTAGTCTATCTCTATCTGATTAACAAATTCCTAAGCAAAGATTTACAATGAACGACAAAGAGGGTTCAAGAGAATCCACTTCTATTCAATTATTTAACGTTATAAAAGAGGGAATTCCGAATGACTGGTAAGGAAGGTTTATTGGATGTATAATCATAATATTCCGTTCCATGTTATTGCGAAACTTGATATTCATTTTTGGATTTCCCCCTCACCTGCTGTACGTAGGCAACTGCTCACATGTTTTCAAGCGTTTCTTTATCAAATGCATGTTACTAATAAGTCATGTCACTTTTCATCTTTGAACATTTCGCTACCTACTCATAATAATTACTGTTTCCGGATTTCCAGTCACTTGAACAGTGCTCAACATGTTGACTTAAAATATCTAAAAATGTGGATTTTAGCCAGAAAGACCTGAGGGAAGAACACCTTAGTGGCATGGGCGCCCGCAGCATATTTCCCCGGGGGGGGGGCAATCTTAGAATATACATGGATAGTTTCCGATATCAAACAGACAAACACTTTTGACCCTTTGAACTAGCAGGTTAATTCCAAAACCAGTATCAGCGCCTGCATTTCTTTAATGAATAGAGCAATTATATATATTTATATAATATATATAAATATATGATTTCAGGGGGGGGCGCCCTTGCCCCCCCTTACCTTACGTGCGGGCGCCCATGCTTAGTGGTCTTGTAACTGTCCAACCGGAAGGTAACAAGGAAAAAAAAAAATACACCGGCCTTACCTACAGGCAGCAATACGAAAATTAAGGTAACTTGTAGATATGTATTTTATATAGGCTACTGTCCGCTTTCAAATTCAATAATAAATTTCATTTTATTAAAAATTGACAGAAACTCCATGTGTGGACTTTCTATAACCTATTTCCAAGAAAAACATCCTTCCCAAAATAAAAAATCCTCAAGGTAATGTGTGTGTGTGTGTGTGTGTGTGTGTGTGTGAGAGAGAGAGAGAGAGAGAGAGAGAGAGAGAGAGAGAGAGAGAGAGAGAGAGAGAGAGTGTGTGTGTGTGTGTGTGTGTGTGTGTCTTCACTCTTCAGAACAAATTTCAATTACAGTGCCATGCGAAAAGAAACTTCCCTAAGCTTTCGCGTTCTCAGTTTACATAATGGAGAAACACAGAAGGGTATAACAGCCTAAAATTGGGTCGGTTACGATAAGACTACAGTAAAGAACAGAAAATTAAAAAGGACAGATGAGATGAAAGAACTCAAATAACGAAAAGTAAGAAAATTCTCACACACAAAAAATACATTTTTTCTTTATTGTTGAAAGATCACCCTCTCACATTCGTTCATGCAGATTATCAAAACACAAACAAAACATGTCAATCAAACGAGAGTAAACATAAATATGTAAATAAACAACCTGTTCACTGATAAGGAATTACATAGATCTTTACTGACATAAAATATATTTTCACAACCAATTTCCCGTTGATGTCAGTGGATAAATGCAATGTTAATCTTTCATCATTCAAGTTTTAATAAAGAAATAAATTGCTAATGAAAGCACTAATGCAAAGAAAGACAATTTTTCAAAAATGAAATAAGTACTCACATAATCATTATCTACATTCATTCTTGAAATTATTGTTGGCATAAACCTTTAATCTGTCAGTATATTTACTCAGAAGCAACAGTTTTCTTCTATGACCATAATACCCACGTGGAAATCTTTCCACGTCAATTAGAGCCATATACCCCAATATTTACTTTCCTCTGGGCAAGGCATTACCAGCAATAAGCAAATTTCTTTCTTTTTAACGTAAACACTCCGATGATATTTGTAATACGTTACCCTTCATCATATTTCTACATAATAAAAATTTTATATACAAAAGTGAAAATCCCAATTTCTAAAATTTTTATATAAAAACAGTAAAACCCTAATCACTAAAATTTTTTATATACAAAAGTAAAAATCCCAATCTCTAAAAATTTTTCTATAAAAAAGTAAAAATCTCAATTTCTAGAATTTTTATAAAAAAAAAAGTAAAATCCCAATTTTTTAAATTTTTATATAAAAAGTAAAATCTCAATTACTAAAATTTTTACATATAAAAATAAAAAATCCCAATTTCTGAATTTTTATATGAAAAGTAAAAATCAGTATCTAGAACTTTTGTATACAAAAGTAAAATCAAATTCTAGAATTTTTATGCAAAAAAGTAAAATCCCAATTTTTAAATTTTTATATGCAAAAGTAAAAATCCCAATTTCTAAAATTTTTATATAAAAAAGTAAAACCCCAATCACTAAAATTTTTTATATACAAAAGTAAAAATCCCAATTTCTAAAATTTTTATATAAAAGTAAAATCCCAATTTCCAGAATTTTTATATAAAAATTTAAAAATCACAATTTCTCGAATTTTTATAAAAAATTAAAATCTCAATTTCTAGAATTTTATAAAAAAATTCCCAATTTCTAGAATTTTTATATAAGTAAAAATAACAATTTCTAGAACTTTTATGTAAAAAAGTAAAATCACAATTTCTAGAATTTTTATATAAAGTAAAAATTACAATTTCTAGTTTTTTATATAAAAAAGTAAAAATCCCAATTTCTAGCATTTTTATATAAAAATAAAAAATCACAGTTTCTCGAATTTTT
Organism: Macrobrachium rosenbergii; assembly: GCF_040412425.1. Lineage (NCBI taxonomy): Eukaryota > Metazoa > Arthropoda > Malacostraca > Decapoda > Palaemonidae > Macrobrachium > Macrobrachium rosenbergii. The sequence continues at coordinate 13,943,598 of NC_089779.1, forward strand.
ATATAAAAAATAAAAATCACACTTTCTAGAATTTTTATATAAAGTAAAAATCACAATTTCTAGAATTTTCATACAAAAAGTAAAAATCCCAGTTTCTAAAATTTTTATATAAAAAAATAAAATCCCAATTCCCACAATTTTTATATTAAAAAGTAAAATCACAATTTCTATCATTTTTATATAAAAAGTAAAAATCTCAATTTCTAGAATTTTCATATAAGTAAAATCCCAATTACTAAAATTTTCATATAAAAAAGTAAAAATCACAATTTCTAGAATTTTCATATACATAAAAAAAGCATTTCAAAAAACCTCACGGGACAGCAGACGACATGGCCCCAACCACCTGCTACTCTAATGACACACTTGCCATTAACGATACCATAGACGACACCCAGCGACGCATTAACGCCATCACCCTGCCATTATGGTTAGAAGGAACGGCAGAAAGGGACTGCTATCAAAAAACACTTAGGAACTGTGTGTGTGAGGACTCGAGACGCAAGACCAGAGTAAACGTTGGATGGAGAGTGTCTTCAGTAAATTTGACGTTTATTTAAAAAAAAAAAATAATAATGCCCGTTTATTTATAATGGTGATGATGTTACTATTATTGTTCGTCATAAAAATGCTGGTTGTTGAATCTTCTTACGCACTTTTTGTCTACTATGGCTGTGGCTGTTCTTACGCTGGTTGTACATCAATAACACAAAAACCTGTTGTAGGATAATTCATAGGTAGAATATATATAATTCTTACAACTCTTATAAAATATGAATATGGCAAATAAAGCGACTTTTTAACGTAATCATCTTGAGGTTAAACGATATCAAAAATACAATGACTAAAAAGCCTTTAAAATACCGAGCAAAATAAAGAAAGAAATTCGCAAAGACATCTAACATAAATGATGGAAAATGCACACAAGCATCTTTAGAAGTTTATTAAAAATTCTCTCTCTCTCTCTCTCTCTCTCTCCCTTTGACGCCAGTTTTAGTAACCGTAAACCAATCAGTCAATCAAATCTCTCTCTCTCTCTCTCTTTGTGACGCCAGTTTTAGTAAGCATAGATCAATCAATCAACTTTTTCTCTATTACTCCAGTTTTAGCAACCGTTAATCAATCAATCAATCAACTACCTCTCTCTCTCTCTTTCTCTCTCTCTCTCTCTCTTTGTGACGCCAGTTTTAATAACCATTAATCAATCAATCAGCACTCTCTCTCTCTCTTTGTGACGCCAGTTTTAGTAGCCATTATTCAATCAATCAATCAAAACCCCCCCCTCTCTCTCTCTCTCTCCGAAATCATACTTCCAATTCCATTCAACCAATACGTACAACCCTCACGTCGCCCTGCCTTACATCAACAAGTCATTCCCCAAACATAAATATAAATTTTTCACATCCCCTCTCCTTGCGGAGGACGCTCCCCTCCCAATCCCCACCAGGCAACAACCCTCCCCTCGGGCGCATCTTCGGAGATCTCGGGCTATCCCGTCGGGGGCTGTGTTGGTCTTAGGCCGCGCGATTCTGTTTTCATTACGCCGGGGAGGAAGACGTTATTGCGTTTGTGCCCTTCGGAGGAGGAGACTGATTCCCTGCTCGCGCCGTGATGCGCATCCGTAATGACTTATGGCCATTATGCACTTCCACTCCTAACCCCCCTCCCTCCCCCCCCCTTCCCTTTCTTGTTTTTCTTCCCACCCTCACCCTCCATACTAGGCACGTCCAGTCTACTTTTCGTCAACAGCTTCTTCCTTTCCTCATTCCCCCTTCTCTATCACCAATCCTCCTTCTCCTTCTCTTCCACCGCCTCTTCTTTCATTTACTCTTATTTCTTCCCAACACTCATGTTTTTCCCTTTCCCCCATTTTCCATACTCCCATATTTCTCCCTTCCTCACTTACTAATCTTCATCCTCTTTCATTGCCTCTTCACTCATTTACTCTTATTTCTTCCCAACTATCCTGTTCTTCCCCTTCCCTTACTTCCCATAATCTCATATTTCCCCCTTCCTCTATCACTAATCCTCCTTCTCCTTCTCTTCCACTGCCTCTTCACTCATTTATTCTTATTTCTTCCCAACAATCCTATTGTTCCCCTTCCTTCATTTCCTGTACTCCCATACTCCCTCACCTACAATGTTCCCCGTAAACGCTCCACACCCAACTCCCGCCTGAAGCTTCGCCTTTTAGCCTCTCACCTCGAAGCATCACCCCTTGAAGGACTCCGCCTCCGCCTCTGCCGACGCGTCGCCGCCGCCTCTCCTTCCTGCAAAGGGGCATGCACGAATGCACGTAGAAGCAATAAAAGCAGAAGGGCGCTAAAAGATGCACATCCTGCTCTCATAATGAGCCGCTTCCAGTGACAACTGCCTCGGGCTCTCATTAACAACGCGTGGGAAGGAAGGAAGGAAGGGAGGAAGGAAGGAAGGCCACCTTGTTTATGTCGCCGTTCAGATGCACTCAGGGTCGAAAATCTTATTCTTTTGTGCATAAAAAACAAGAAATTATGTAAGGAGAGCTACCACATTCGAAACACATAATCTACAAATGAAACGTCATTACAATTCAGCTTTCGTCCCGTAATCTTTATATGTCAACAGTCCATTCCTTAAGTGATCCGGATCAGAAATGTTATTTCATTGTGGATAAAAAATGTTATTTCACTGTGTATAAAAAATGTTATTTCATTGTGGATAAAAAATGTTATTTCATTGTGTATAAAAAATGTTATTTCACTATGTATAAAAAATGTTATTTCATTGTGGATACAAAATGTTATTTCATTGCATACAAAAAAGTTATTTCATTGTGGATAAAAAAAATGTTATTTCATTGCGGAAAATAAAATCAAGAAATTATCTAAGGATGGCTAACACATTCTTGACACAAAACTGACAAATGAAACCTTACTATATTTCAGTTTTCGACTCATAATATTTTTAGTATATCTACAGTCAATTCCTTTAGTGAAAATCTTATTTTGTTGAAAGAGAAAAAAAATTATCTAAGGATGCTAACGCATTCTTGATACAAAGTCGACAAATGAAACGTTATTATTTTTCAGTTTTCGACTCACACCTGCAGTAAATCCCTTTAGTGCGTCAATAACCTAAATGTTGTCACGCCAGTTTTAATAAACATAAGTCAACCAATCAATCAATGATTATATATCTCTTAAAATGCTTCCAGGTATATAAGTATAAATGCATGGAAAATATGTTTACATTTCAACAGCAAGATAAAAATGCACTGATATTCTATGTATCAAACCGTTCTAAAAAAACATGAATGCTCCGAAAATACATCTACAATAATACTCGCAACATAAAACAAAAATGCAAAACCTTTTATTGTATGCACCCTCTTTTAATACAATTATATCCTTCGAACATGACCGCCATATTTTCCGTTAATATGTATGTCTTTTCAGTATATAAATGTATCGTCCGTGTTCTTTGTCTCTATAATTATATTCATCGTATTCTGTCTGAATAATCACATTCTTGTCAAAGTATTGTACAAATATATCACTCTTGTAGTTTGTGTGTGTGTGTGTGTGCATGTATATATGTATATGTATATGTGTATGTGTATATATATGTATATGTATATGTGTATGTGTATATATATATATATATATATATATGTATGTATGTATGTATATATTCTAAGTGCAATTCCTACTGCCTCTCTAACTAAATACATTCCAAATGTACAACGGCATAAATATA
>NC_089779.1:13952332-13982332 GCF_040412425.1 Macrobrachium rosenbergii
CTCCCCATTACTGATAACGCAGTGATTGTTCTACAAACTGTTATGGGAGAGAATGGGGTGGGGGGGTAAGGGATGAGAGAAGAGGATATTATCTCCTACTCTGGAAAGAGAGCGGATGGGACGCAGAGAGAGAGAGAGAGAGAGAGAGAGAGAGAGAGAGAGAGAGAGAGAGAGAGAGAATAAGGATCACATTCGCCGAGGATAAAAGACAAGGGATTCCATTACCACTTAATGATTCCTTCATTTTGCATAATCGATTCTTCCATTTCTCCTCTGAGGAAGGTTTTGGGGCTTACGCGCAAAAAAGGGTTAAAATCCCATTATACTCTGGAAGTAGTTTGAGAAAATAGTTATGCGAAAATAAAACCTAAAGGGTGGGGGTGAAGTGAAACTACAGACGCGTGTTGAAAATGAGTTTAAATAGACTTCAGAAACGGATAAAGGATAAAACCTTCATCGAAAAATATTACACACACAAATATATATACATACATATATGTATATTTATATATATATATATATATATATATATATATATATATATATATATATATATATATATATAAATACATATGCATATATATACATAATATATATATATATATATATATATATATATATATATATATATATATATATATATATATATATAGTACATATATAATATATATATATATTTATATACATATATATGTGTAAAAAGTATAGATACGCCTTTTTCTATTTAGAGGGATTATTCCAACGGTATAAACCTCAGCAAGTTTTATTAAACAGATCACAACAACTTTCAAGAAATTTTATAAAGAAAAATCTCGAATTATACTGAACCCGGGCATAAACTTCCCTCACCCAACAAGACGTTTAAAAGAATATATAAATGAATGATGTCTCTTCGCACTGACAGAGCTAAACTTTGAACATTACAACGTTTAATTAAGGTTTACGAAACAGAGCAGAGCTGACGCACGGGAAAGAAACGCAAAAGCGGCAAGAGATGTATCCGAAGGTTTAGGAATGAGAAAAATAAAAGGGATCATAAATTAGGAACGAAAATATTACGACAAACGGAAGCCATTTCAGAAGAGATGAATCGAAGAAGTTGCACTCTTCATTATTCCAGGGAATTGAGATGATGGACCGCTGGAAGGGAGGGAAAAGCCACCACATACATGGAAGAGTCTAAGGAAAAGGGGTAGAGGGGGAAGGGAGAGAGAGAGAGGGAGGTAGGGGATGGGAAATAGGACAAGCGGATGATGGATGAAGCAACCAAAATGGTAGCAGATAGTATAACGAAGTATGCGTGTGATGGATTACAGAGAGAGAGAGAGAGAGAGAGAGAGAGAGAGAGAGAGAGAGAGAGAGAGAGAGAGAGAGAGAGAGAGAGAGAGAGAAATTTTATACATGAGTACGGAGAACGAACACAAAAGTGATGAGAATCTTTGGTCATCCATGGGACAAAAAAAAAAAAAATAAATAAATAAAAAGTCAGAAATACAAGGAACTTGAAGATGAGGTGAGATGTTTCTTAATAATAAGATAATAAGGGAATAGATGGGGCAAAGGTTGGCACAGCACCCAAGGGAAGAATACAAGAACAAATGATGGAAGGGTTACCATCACGGAAAAATGGTCAAAACTACAACTAAGACTAAGGGAAAGAATTGGGGTACATGCTATACTCACTATACTTCCAAGTGATTACCTCTTCAGTAAGCTGATTGTAAAAGGACGACATACATACACACACACATTATATATATACGTGTGTGTGTGTGTGTGTGAAGTGTGTGTGTGTGTGTGTGTGTGTGTGTGTATATATATATATATATATATATATATATATATATATATATATATATATATATATATATATATAAACTGTGTCACAGAGTTAAAGGTCAATGGTTCCACCCCACCGAGGAATGGAATATTACCTCGTCGAGGCACCCCCGTTTGGATCTACGAGAGAGAGAGAGAGAGAGAGAGAGAGAGAGAGAGAGAGAGACCCGTCAAAATAAAAAAAGGGCCATCTTGTAGCAAAGAAAGAACAAGACATCAGAATGGGAAAATGGACGACAAAACCACCTTGTCTTCGGCAAAAGACGGCGTTGTAGAGCCTTCTTTTCTCCATGCAACCATTAATGGATACCATCAGTGTAAACACTCGGACCTTCCTGTAGGCCTCCGGCACTGTTAGGCCTACACTGAAGAATGAAAGGAGAGAGTGTGGGAGGGAAAGAGAGTCGAACAAGGAGAGACAGCACCGAGTTGTCATCACATACCCAGGTTATCATTACGGACGTGGAGCTCGCCGAGGCTTGTCGTCAATCCGGAAATGCGAGTGTGTAAACAACTAAAATAAAAATGTCCATGTTTACTTATTCATTTATCTATTTATCCCTTTATTTAGTTCTACAAGGTTCTGCGAATGCTCCTTTCCTACTGCTGGGTTTTGGAATTCTTTTCTTGCTTCTGTTTCTATGACGTAAAGTTTCTTCCTTTTTGAGGATAAAGGTGTGTATAACTTACTCCGTGGTCAAGATGTCCCACTTTCTTCCTTTCTTCCCATTTTTCTTGTTTTTTCGTACATGGGCTAGAAAAAAAAAGTATAGCTTAGTTTTACCAGACCACTGAGCTGATTAACAGCTCTCCTAGGGCTGTCCCGAAGGATTAGATGGCATAAGCCTACGGGCTATGAATATAAAAAATACCTGTTACATACAACTGACTATGTCCCTATGACGGGAGCTTTCTACTTAGAGCGTAAAGAACTACACGCATTATGATGAGGTCTGACGACATAATTCAGTTAATTCTTTAAAAATTCATTCATTCAAAAGTCCTAATGACCAATAACAATTGGAATAACAGTCACACACCGAAGAAAAGATATCTAATGTTAAGGAAACCAATGAGCAGAAGTCTTCAAGAGAAAAGGACTATTAGTGTAGTCACGAGTCACTTGTTAATCAAGCCACTTATTACATATACAGATTCATTGCCACAGATAAAACAAGTAAAAAATGCGCCGAAGTTTCTAGAGGGCTGCAATTTAGTATGTTTGATGATTGGAGGGTGGATGATCAACATACCAATTTGCAGCCATCTAGCCTCAGAAGTTTCTGAGATCTGATGGCTGACAGAAAAAGTGAGGACAGAAAAAAGTGCGGACGGACAGTAAACTAAAAAGTGACACTCTATACGATAGGTAACCAGAAACTAAAGCAACCAGTGACTGGAAAATTAAATTTAAATCTCTATTAACAGAGTGAATCATATCTAACTGTACTGGTACTGCATCTCCATCGCATAGAGCATTTTACGAATAACGGATGGCTGGACACATATTCATAATAAAACATCTCAAATTTGTTAGGCACTTCATTCAGATTATATCATATGATCATAAAATATTACAGTTAGTACAATTTTTTTTAAGAAATGGTCTATTTAAAGCAGAATACTTTAGTATACATTTAACCCAGTATATGAATAGTAAAACCTGTTCAACTATACAAAATATCCTTCAGGTGAGGAATGAACCACTTCATTTGGGCTTAGCTAATAGCTTTATTTTCAAATCTCCAATCGGCAATTCAACTCTCAACAGAACTAAGCCTATTCAGTACAACAAAACCAAAACGAAAATATATAAATCAGAGAAAATATCTAAAAATAAAAATTACAGCCTAGCTCACACAGAGAGGCGAAACTAATCATTCGGAAAATCCTAAACCCGGGAGAAGGAGAGATTTAAGAAGTGAAGCGTAGCGGAAGGAGGAAGAAGGGAAGGAAGGGAGAAATAGGCAGAAGGGGATTGGCAATCCTGAACAGAGGGATATGGGAACCCCCTCCCCCCTTGAAAATACCCATAAACCCCTTAAAAACTTCCCCAAAACGCCTTCTAAACCCTGGCCTGTGAAGTCAGTCAACCATCCATCAAAGTCCAGAAATATATATATTTACGTTTTGGTCCGGAAAGTGATCCAAATCACTGGGCAGAATTATCAGGAGATCTCGTGCAGAAGAAGAGATTTATATCCACTATACAAATAAAAAAAAACAGCCACAAAATAAATATGAAAAATAAAACTGTTTCACAAGTTTTTATGCCTTACCAGTTTATAGGAAATATAATGTTTTCATATGTGTATGTATGTATGTATGTATACATGCACAAACAAACGCGTGTATTATATATATATATACATAAAGTGTATATATATATATATATATATATATATATATATATATATATATATATATATATATATATATATATATATAAAGTTACATAAATACACATACAAATATTAAACACAACCGCTCATAACATCGAGAGTCAAATTTACCAGAAAGAAATCAACAAATGTGAGATCAGCCAAGGCAACCCAGTCGTTTATGTCTTCAGAACCAGAATTAAAATTGTTCCTCACGGCAATGACTATCTTCAACTTGCAATGTGACGTGCATAAATAAGAGGGAGGGAGGGAGGGAGGGAGGCTGGTAGTACAGCCCTCTTAAAAATGAGTCTTAAAAGCTCGACAAAAGCAAAGCAAATAAAACAGCAATTTAATGATCTACAAACAGGCACTTATCCTAAAGCATGAGGCAAATTTTTGACAACGAAATTAATTGCTGAATGATGCAAGGGCACAAGACAGTAATTTGCTAATTTATTCTTACATACATACATACATACATTAGACATATACATATAATTATATATATATATATATATATATATATATATATATATATATATATATATATATATATATATATATATAGATTATACACATACATATATATGAATATCATATATATATATATATATATATATATATATATATATATATATATATATATATATATATATATATATTGCACTTGGATCTCAGGTTATATAGTGACAAGAGTATCCAAAAAGTGTGAAGAATTCGAGAAGTTAAGAGGGCATTGTGGTTATCACAATTACATACGTATCTGGTAAAAAGTGACCAGCAGATAACTAGCGCTTACGCTTCAACAAAGTCCACGAACACCTTAAACATAAACTAATACATTAACAAAAATAAACGCCCGGGCGTTAGCAAATCCAACCAACTCCCAAACAAGACATAAACATAAAAAAGAAATAAAAAGAAACAAACCACGGCTACTGGGAGAGATGGAAGACGATTCTCGTCTCGAGTGCCAATCCATCAACGATCCAGCCACTGCGATTGCGATGTATTGTCGAACCAACAATTTGACCCCTTCCCCAGGAGGACCTCGTTGCCCCCCTCCATACCCCGTGGTCGAAGAACCATCCCCCCCTCCCCCAATGCCCTACCCAATCCCTCGGGAGGGAAAGGGAGCAGTCCTTTCCATTTCCCTCCCTCCCCCTTCCCTCCATACCAATCCCTTAATGGGGAGGAATACGCCCTCTCAGCCTCTACTCCCCTCTCCCATAGACACAGGAGAGGTACCCACTATTATCCCTTACCCCCCTCCCCCCCCATCATCTTCCTGCGTCTTTCTCCCTCCTCGTCATCTAGAGATGCATTGTGGGACTTTATCCATCACCTTACTGTCACCGGGGCTATTGTGTCTCACCCCCAAAAGGGGCCTTAGGCCTAAAGGTGTAATGAGGTTCCTATTTTCACAGCGAAAATACTTACTGCCTTCACTTAATTACTGGCGAATTCGCCTGGGCTGTCATATTTCATAGAGTTTTGGCTTCTTCCAACATAGAGCTCGCTTATTTCTGACGCAGCAATACCAAGAGCGCTTTATTTCTTATAAATCTAACGTTATATTAATCTTTATAAGGCATACTTACATTACTATGACTGTTAGAGTTAGTACTAATATTGTTAAATGTGATGTTATTAACATCAAAACTAAAACTAAAACGTCTATATGAGTCTTAAAATCAATCATTTTTCCTTAGAAATAAACTCTGGCTGCGAAATTTGATCAGTGGACCCTCACAAGATTAATGGCAAATCAAAAATTTGTCAGTTCAGGTTTAAACACAGGGATTATACCAGTCAACTGCCTCAGGGTATTAGTCTTGAAAACATCTATGTGCTAATCTCGATAAAGATTACCCCGAATACACAACTAGAGATGATTGTGATGCATCAAGTCATTATGTGTATATGTATACACATACATACATTTCTACACACACACACACACACTCAAACATATATATATATATATATATATATATATATATATATATATATATATATATATATATATATATATACACACACACACAAAGTATAAATATCTAGTAATACCACGAAGGAAAGTGAAACAACAGGTGGTGCTAGGCCTCGACTTACTGTCATTTATTAGCAGTAAGGACAGTCTAAGTCGAAAGGCCTAGCACCACTCCATTGTTTCACTTTCCTTCGTGGTATTGCCTTTATTTATATATATTTTACACGCTCCATATTTTCGTGATTCAGTTATACATACATATATATATAATATATGTATGTATATATATATGTAAGTATGTATGACGCTTCCTGACTCTGTACTCCATGTACATATGACGTAAACTAGTTTGACCTCGGGTACTCTTGTCATGCTTATTTTTTTCCAGCATCCCAAAAGCGAACTGAAGTCAAATAATAACTCCTTAAGATATAACGTTAGGTTCCCAAGAAAAGTGAAAATAATAAAATAATGCAATTACCTGTTTAACCTGACTCCTGAGTTCATCAAGAATCAAGAGTCGAAACCTTGCAAAAATAACTATAGGAAAACACAACAGAAACGTTTACATACCAGTGCTCTTCTGGCAACAAAAAATAATTATAAAAAATAAAAATACATCAAATAAAAAATAAAAATTCTAAATCAAATATTATAGTCAGAAGTCAAAATAATTGAATATTCTTCAACGCAAACACTTCTAGAATTCACGCGAAGCGACATGTCATACAAAAGTCATTTTTAGAACTCCTTGTCAACACAAAACAAAAGCAGTAAATAAATAAACAAATAAGTAAACAAATAAGTAAATACATGAGTGTTTCCGAGAACAGACTTATGTTTGTAAGGGTTGACGTTGTAGTTTGCTTAGCCTCGCTATTATTTGCCTTTAAAATGAGTTTCGTGTATCTTTGCACTGAAATAGACGGTAATAAAAGAGATGGTCGAAATGGCAACCCCTGACTCTTTGAGACGCTACGTACCGACGACCCAAAACTCGGATGATGTCTAACTGTGAGGTCTGGAATTGGAATTGGAATATAAAATTTAGGTCAAAGGCCAAGCGCTGGGACCTATGAGGTCATTCAGCGCTGAGAAAGGAAAACTAGGAGTAGAGAAAGTTTGAAAAGTGTAACAGGAGGAAAACGTCGCAGGTGCGCTATGATGAATCAACTGTTAAGAGAATATGAGCGGAGCTACAGTAAAAGGAATGACAGGGTTTCCAGCTAAGGGCAGAGGGGACGCTGCAAAGAACCTTAAGTAATACCTACAGTGCACAAACTAAGGTGCACTGATGGCGCTACCCCCCCTAAGGGGAACAGTTAAGTCTGTTTCCCATACACTATGGGTGTTACACAGAAGATAGGAATACACACTGCGCTTTATATAGTCGCATTTCTATTATTCAAAATGAATAATCATTCATGCCGAACAAGTCAAAGAGTAACAGAATGGTCAAAAATGAAAAAGGAAGACAGAAATAAGAAAAATAGATAAAATATTAAAGTACATAGGCTTTTCAATTATAAATATGTTTCACTGACGTACAGCCGATGGTGCCAGATCACGTGATATTATTATAAGAAAGATTGTACAGAAACTATTTCTGCCAAACTACAGTATGACCCAAGAATAAAGGAAGCACAGTGTCCCTATGGTGTCTTAGTTTTATAATATAAAAAGCAAGCAAATTGTTTACATTGACATAAACCCATTATACAGGGTGAGAGGTGACAGTGTTGATACAACATAAAAAAATAAATTCTTCTGTAGCGAGTTCAGCTGCTTACAGGTATAAAAAAGTGCTTTATCTTTTGTTCAAAGTAAAAATGAAAGATTGAACAACATCGTCTAAAACTACTTACAAACCAGCAACAGATTTCAGGGTTAAATAAGAAGTCTGCAAAATTCATATTTTAAGAATAGAAAATCACAGAGTCATTGAATGTTTCATGTAATAATACTATACTTTAAATATTCCTCCAGTGAGACCAAGACGACCAGAATAACGCCTCTATTTGAAAAGGGCATAAGCAACATAACTAAAATTAGTAATCTACATGTGGCGAAAGGCAAGGAATGTAGATTCCTTAAGCAAAAAGTTGAGCATAAAATTATATAAAAAACGAACATCAAAAACTTGTCAAAGCTGTACAGATACCTCACAATTCAATGGCGTGTATTACACTTGACATTTCCTGAATTCTTTTCACAATTAAAATAACCAAAAGAATGATTCCGATTCCTGCTTTTCCAGCACATACAAGAATCCCAAAAGACCATTTATCGACCTATTACACACCCATAGTACGCACTAAAGCCAAGAAAACCACCGTTTTGCGACTGCGTCAACTCCCACAGCCTATATCCGGATGAACAGCTCAATAACTCCTGAGGACGGCCTTGCCAGAAACACTTTGCATTACAAGATCATTACAGCTGAGGTAGATGGCTCGGAAGTCACGCTTGGCTGACCAAAGCAATTAATATTCCAATGAGACAAATTGACGCGCGCGCTCTCAGAGAGAGAGAGAGAGAGAGAGAGAGAGAGAGAGAGAGAGAGAGAGAGAGAGAGAGAGAGAGAATTTTTTACATTTACGTAATTATCACAGGAAGTTTATCAGTGAAGGAATATTTTGTGGCAGTGAATCGAGAGAGAGAGAGAGAGAGAGAGAGAGAGAGAGAGAGAGAGAGAGAGAGAGAGAGAGAGAGAGAGATGATTGGGACATTTTTGCCTGATTAATTGCACCTTAATTGAATTCCATGCCAACTGCAATGTTTATCCTTATAAGACATGACGATGAGATATGCAATGTCATTTCTGGCAAACACTGCAGGAATTGTATTTGTGTGGACACATACATACATACATACGGTACATACAATACATATATGCACACATATATACATGCACACATACATACACACGCACTACTGTATGTGTCTATATATATATATATATATATATATATATATATATATATATATATATATATATATATATATATATATTATGTATATATACTGTATATTACAAATATATATAACAAGAAGCAGAAAACAGGATACATTACACAACCATAAACCATAAAACCTACAGTTCCATCTAATATTTACTTAACAAAGGACTCTATAACACTATTTCTTTCCAATCAGCTTCCTTCACACAATAACACTAAATTGCTGGAAGTCGAACTAGCTTTGATTAATATTTTGGCCGCCTCGGTTTCTTTGCGGGGAACATTTGCAAATATGTAAAGTATCATTATATAAAACAATCAATGACTCGAGTCCTTTATTGTCAAATTGTGCGAGTCACAAATGTGTACCTTGCACCCCATTTTTCAGTTGATGGTACAGTATTATAATAGCAGTAATAGTAAAAGCAACGAAAGTGTATACACACACATATATATATTGTATATATATATATATATATATATATATATATATATGTATATATATATATATATATATATATATATATATATATATATATATATATATATATATATATGTGTGTGTATGTGTGTGTGTGTGTGTGTGTGTGTGTGTGTGTAGCAGCAGGAACAACAAAGGCAAAAGAATATCATCGTATACAGAATCAAACCGCAATCCGGTTCCCATCCAAGACCCTTGTTTGGCGTCAGGGGGAAAAGTGAATACCGATGTACCCCGCCTGTGAAACTATGTGGACCTAACCTTTGACAAAAAGCATTCACAGAGGAAATGTCACTCTGACCCCCAAGATGACTGATGACTCCTATCTCCCCCACCCCACCCCCTCTCCTTTAAACATGCCATCCCTTACCCTCCCAGCTTTCCTCTCTCCCTCCTTCCTCTCTCCCATATCATATCTAACCCCCCACCCCCCTCTCCCATACGAAACTTCCTTAACGCCCATCCCAAAACACAATAAGCCATAATTCACTGCTCCCAACAGCAGCACAGGACCACTCAGATAAATATCATTAGGCTTGCATACCAAATCATTCCGGAGAGATAATTTCGTAGCGATCTGAATTTCAACCCTTCTGACCTCCAAGGAGGAACTGGTTCGAGAGATTTACTTGCGAAGTTGTGAATAAAAAGAGAAAACTAGCTGCCGTGATATGGAGTGTGAGCTTTGAAAAATGGAAGGGAAAGGGTGATATTATTATGGGGGCCATATATAATAGACTAGTCATAAAAAGCTTGTATAGACATCATTTACAAGAAGTTTCAAGATAGGATGCCTTGGAAGTTGCACTTTGGGAAATCAGGCATGATGTTAAAAGTTCCTATAATTTCTATATAGTATTTTTTTTTCTTAACATGACTATGAGAAAAACGTAACATACCAAACCGATTAATGGAAAAATTAAGACACCTGCGACATTCATACGTATTTATGCATATACAGTTTACTATAAATACAAACTCATGAAGATATTAACAACAGCTTTTACAGTGCATCTGTTCAGTTGGCAGATAAAATTCACAAGTCAAGTTCCTTACAATATTTCATACAATCAATTACTATCTGATTATCTAATCAGAGACATTTAAAACTGATGTCACATAATATATTTCCCAAGAATATTCTGTTTATTCCAAACCGAATCAAGAGCGAATTAAACCACGTGTTCTCTCTTGATGGTTAACTGGTTAGAACGTCGACTCGAGTCGTTGGAAGGTACTGTGCCGAGGGTTCGAGACCCGGCGGTGCCGATCGTAGCAGCGTGAATTGGATACTAAACGACATTTGTAGCTTCATGACTGTATATAAATCACGGTGATGTGATAAACAATTCAGTCATTTACACCTGCGGCCTCGGCGCGGCCCAACTGTCAAACCACCGATCATAACGACCTGTCGAACTCCATTAAGAGCCAGTTAGAGCCCTTTAAGCCCCGGGGGATATCCCTCCGATCTCCAAATTTACCGGAATATCTCGGGAATCCCTCGAGCGGACGCGAAAAAACGTCTCGCCGGATCCCCTCTAAGACTCTCCAAAAATCTCCCGAATCCCGCGAAAAAATCCCCGAAAAATCTCCCCAGTGTCTGTTGACGTCTTGTAAGTCTTTTAACAGACTTATAAGTCTTTTTAAGAATCAAATCTCTTAAATCACTGAATCCCTCTCGAACAGTCGCCCCCCCCCCACAATCCCCCTTCCCCTCTTGGTCCTCCGAGAGCAGAGACCTTAAATTATCTCAACAACTTCGGCTAGAATTACCTTGTATTTGTTGGCTACGCACGTGAAACAGGAGAGGGACGGGTTTTTGTTTCGCCAAGAGATAGTTAGAAAGGACAGTCCGATAAGAAGCAGCGAGGTTTGATCTACTGGGCTGTCACATATACAGTTCAATGTGAGAGAGAGAGAGAGAGAGAGAGAGAGAGAGAGAGAGAGAGAGAGAGAGAGAGAGAGAGAGAGAGAGAGAGATAATAAAAAGAGGCGTCCTCCGTACAAAAAGTAAACTTACCATCGACAGAGAGAGAGAGAGAGAGAGAGAGAGAGAGAGAGAGAGAGAGAGAGATAATAAAAAGAGGCGTCCTCCACATAAAAAGTCAAATCACCATCGACTGAGAGAGAGAGAGAGAGAGAGAGAGAGAGAGAGAGAGAGAGAGAGAGAGAGAGATAATAAAAGAGGCGTCCTCCATATAAAAGTCAAATCACCATCGACTGAGAGAGAGAGAGAGAGAGAGAGAGAGAGAGAGAGAGAGAGAGAGAGAGAGAGAGAGAATTAAAAGAGGCGTCCTCCATACAAAAAGTAAAATTACCATCGACAGAGAGAGAGAGAGAGAGAGAGAGAGAGAGAGAGAGACGTAATAATAAAACGGGCATCCCTCCCAGAGGATCTGTCTCTCTCCCAGCTACTCAGAGCCTGACACTGAGACGACTTCTGACGGACAGCTAGCCACAATCTGGTTACTATCATTGAAGACGTTAGATCAAGTGGGACGATTACAATGGCCATATCCCTTCCCAACAGCCAAGTCTTCAACTCCCTTCCCCCTTCCCTCCCCCTCCCGCCCCTTGGTCTCACCTCAATCCCAAATCTTAAATGGCCCTCGTAGCAACGTCCTCCTCCCCCTGGCTCCCGCTTACTCTTCACTTTTTTTCTTTTTTTTTGCGAGTTGGTGCCAAGACCAGCATCTGATCCTATTCAGAAGCTGCAACGTTAAGAAGCAACATGACGGCTTGCGAGATCACGCTGTCGTTGAGGGTAAGCAAAGCCAATAGCCATAACGAAAATGAAAGAAGCCACATGATTGGTTGGTTCGCATTTCGAAGCGGTTCTCTCGAGGTCTTTCCTGGGATACAATCTCGAGGTGTTCGTAAGACGAGCAACACTGAGAATCTAGCAATGGTGATATATATATATATATATATATATATATATATATATATATATATATATATATATATATATATATATATATATATATATATATAATTTTTTTTTTTTTTTTTCCTAGTTTGGGACACTTTTATCTGAGATCATGTCATCCTACAGGAGTCTAAATTTGAACAACGAAGGTCAAGTGACAACTACGAATGAAATACTAAAAATAAAAATGTTAAACTGACTAAAGGAAGCAAAATAAAAACAAAAGGACGATAGAGAACTATCTGGTACCAAATCTTTTAAACTGAAGTTACGCTGATTCAGTAAACCTGTATACTCCAAATAACAGCAACCGGCAGTAAATAACGGCGCATTAAATAAATAGAAAACAATCTACGAGCTCCAACAGACATGCAATACAATGACAATCTCGTTAGGGACTCCACATGACACAACTGCCACCTAACAAAGCTGTAAATCACAGACCCATTACAAATTTAATGTTTACTGCTATCACATCGGCCTTCAATTACACGTAAATATTTTATCATCTACAATGAAGGTAAAATCAGACAAACAATAGTAGATCTACTTATATACCTCTAATCCGTATGTCACCTCATGATTAAAAGGTTCTATATAATTCATCTTGTTTTGAAGCATATCTAACCAAGAAATTTACAATATATAAGACGTTCTATATTACAATAATCGAAAAATGTACTGAAGGAATGGTAAGTAAAACTTACACCTGACCACAATCCATGCCTACTATATTATAGGATGATCTTAGAAGCAAGAGCCCGTGCTGACACTGGGCCAGCTTAAACCACCAGAAACGGTACCTGAAGTTTCACTGTTCTGAAGTCAAAAGCGCTTTATAAAAACAGAATTATAAATATATATATATATATATATATATATATATATATATATATATATATATATATATATATATATATATATATATAAAGTAAACAAAATTAAATGAAACGGAAATTACATGTGGCAGTAGAAATAGAAACAGATTCGCGCATCCAAAAGACAAAAAAAAAAAAAAAGTGATGGATGAAAAACATCCGAATTGAGCCCTGGAATTGACACTTAAATACAGAAATAAAAAAACTCTTTATGAAAACAGCAGTATAAAATATGTAAAAAAGTAAAAAAAAAAAATAGTGAGTGAAAATCAAATAAAATGTGGCAGTAGATACAGAAACAGATGCGCGCATCTCCCCCCCCCCCAACAAAAAAGCTGATGGATGAAAAACATCCGATTTAAACCTTAGAAAATTGACACTTGAATACTGCAATAAAAAAATTCATAGACATCATTATAAAATACATAAAAAAAATGAAAATAAAATAAAATGTGGCAGTAGACATAGAAACAGATACGCGCATCCTTCCCCCCTCCCCCCAAAAAAAGGTGATGGATGAAAAACATCTGAATTAAACCCTAGAAAATTGACACTTGAATACTGCGAGCGACAGCCCATCAGACAGAGGAGATAAGAGATGACGGGATATCCCATGGAAATAGGACTCGCTCCAGGACAGGCCGACTGGAAAGAGGAAGAGAAAGGAGCGTGATAACGAATGGTGGCGAGATGGATAGGAAAATACGTGAGTAAACAGACCTATGAACGACGAAATGTGCGAAAAAAAAAAACGGGGAAATAGGTACAAAAAAAGAAAGGGGAATAATATATAAAGATAAGTTGGATAGACGTGATATTCAGGATACAACAAATCAAAAAACAAAAAATAAAAAATTCATGTAGGAACAGCAAACGGCAAAACAAAAAATTAGCATATTAAAAACAATAAAAATGTGAATAACATAATAACGCGAACTACAAAGAAAATAACCAAACCAAGAAACAAAAAAGTTGAAAGAGACTCAGACACGAAAAATGAGAGCACAGGAAAATCTACAACCAAGAAAACATCGAAAGCGGGCAGCGAAAAAGATAAGTGAAAAAGAGCTGTAGGCCTGACAGGAGCGAGATTGGAAGTACGGGGACGTGGAATGGGCCTGCCTTCCTACTTTGCCCCGGCAACAATTCTACAGTGAAGCTTCACAAAAGCAACTCGCTCAAGACTTGTTCGCTATTTTCAGAACCCTCATAATCACAATGTTCGCCGTCCATTTCCTTCTCCCGACACCGTCTAAATAGACGGCCGTCTACTACTACTAATACTACTACAGAAAAACGAAGAGAGAGAGAGAGAGAGAGAGAGACAGACTTAAGTACTGACTGGAAAATACCATTTTCTATCATCACCGCAATGTCAAACTAAACTAGGTATCGGAAAAAAGGAGAGAGAGAGAGAGAGAGAGAGAGAGAGAGAGAGAGAGAGAGAGAGAGAGAGAGAGAGAGAGAGAGAGAGAGAGAGAGAGAGAGAGATACTTAAGTAGTGACTGGAAGAACTCTTACTATTTTCTATCATCAGCGCAGTGTACAACCAAACTAGGCATCGGTTGTTTTGGCAAACGCCTACTACTACTGCAAATACTACAGAAAAAAAAGAGAGAGAGAGAGAGAGAGAGAGAGAGAGAGAGAGAGAGAGAGAGAGAGAGAGAGAGAGAACTAGCTGGAAGAATGTTTACAATTTTTTATCTTCAGCGCAGTGAAAAACCATACCTGGTATCGGTTGTTTAAGCACTTCCTTCTCTATACCTCATGAGAAAAAATTAGTTGGCACTCTCTTTTTACCTCCTTTCTAAAAGAAAAAAATTAGTTGACACTTTTTTTACCTCCTTTCTAAAAGAAAAAAATTAGTTGGCACTTTTTTACCTCCTTTCTAAAAGAAAAAAAATTAGTTGGCACTTTTTTTACCTCCTTTCTAAAAGAAAAAAATTAGTTGGCACTTTTTTTACCACCTTTCTAAAAGAAAAAAAAATTAGTTTTGAAACTCTCTATTTACCTGCTTTCTAAGAGAAAAAAATTAATTGGCACTCTTTACCTCCTTTCCAAAAGAAAAAAAAATAGTTGGCACTCTCCTACCGGGCTGTCTCTACAAAGTGCATTTGCATTATCATGATATCCGTCTATCTAACCTTGGAAAGAGGCCTGAAACCAATTCGGAATTTCAGCACACGGAAATAGGGCAGCATAGCGAGTTCTTTGCAACAATAAACTAACTGAATTTCCACTATTAAAGTGTTAACCAGACCAAACAACCAGGAACTACAATAATCTAAAGCGCAGACCTACTTAATTTCAAAATATCTTTTTCCTCATGACGCTAAACTTGCATAACCTTTCACATATCCCGTAATTTGATGCAGCGTAAACAACTGTGACAAGATGGCAAACATTTACCGTCAAAACTCAGAGAGAGAGAGAGAGAGAGAGAGAGAGAGAGAGAGAGAGAGAGAGAGAGAGAGAGAGAGAGAGGACCACCAAAGACTGAAGCGATAAAATATTTCAAAGCATCTTACAAAAATAATACACAAAAAAGATCTAGAGAGAAAGAGAGAGAGAGAGAGAGAGAGAGAGAGAGAGAGAGAGAGAGAGAGAGAGAGAGAAATTATTTCAAAGTATCTTACAAAAATGATAAACAAAAAGATAGAGAGAGAGAGAGAGAGAGAGAGAGAGAGAGAGAGAGAGAGGATCACCAACGACGGAAGTGATAAAATCTTTAAAGTATATTACAAAAATAATAAAAACATATCTAGAGAGAGAGAGAGGGAGAGAGAGAGAGAGAGAGAGAGAGAGAGAGAGAGAGAGAGAGAGGATCACCACAGACTGAAGCAATAAAATATTTTAAAGGATCTTACAAAAATAATAAAAAAAATCTAGAGAGAGAGAGAGAGAGAGAGAGAGAGAGAGAGAGAGAGAGAGAGAGAGAGAGAGAGAGAGAGAGAGAGAGAAAAGGATCACCGAAGACAGAGGCGATAAAACCTTTCAAAATATCCCATAAAAATAATAATAAAAAAAGGTCTACAATCCTCGTTGACAGAAACCCTCATATCCCTACACCTGTCTTTAAACAATACCGACGAAACTTACGACTTTCAAAGTCGCGACAATTTAACCTGACTGCGACAACAGCGGTGCCATTTTTCCGACGCTAATAAATAAAAAGACAAGGTACTCTTTCTTACAATCGCTCTAGGGACGAGAAAGTTCTCTTTTATACTTCTGCAAGGATCAATATTTGCCCAAGTTGACTGGGGCAAGAGCTTTGTATACATGACCTTGAAAGCCAAGTCAGTATATTATGGATGTGAATAAAAATATACCAAATGAAAACTAATCTGTTGAATAATATGAAACGTTTATGATTTACTTTTATAATACGTTCCAGAGTAGCCAATAATAATCTTCCTCATTTTACTTAAATTTCTTCTCTATGGCTTCCAACTCTCCAGAAAAGACAAAACAATAGTAAAGATTTACTCCCAAGAATACAAAAATGATAAATACGAAAATAGAAAAAATGAAAAATAAAAAATAGAAAAAGTAATATGTACCAAAAAAAAAAAGTCTGTAACATTGTTACAGACCGTCATCACTATTTCCATCCGTTAAGCCTCTCTCCCCCAACCCCCAACCCCTCCCCCCACAACACAAAATCCCAAAACTCCACCATCCTTCCGCACGAACAGACCTCGCCAACTCTAAAATGTTCCCTTCCCAACATCCAATAGAACCCCATATAACCCCTTCCGACAGAAGAAGGGAAGGGGAGGAGAGAGAGAGAGAGAGAGAGAGAGAGATGGGAGGGGGGAATACACCTTCAAACAGAAGCCCTTCCTTTTCTCTCTCAGTGTGAGCAACCTCTTCCATCCTGTGCTTCGTCTCTCTCTCTCTCTCTCTCTCTCTCTCTCTCTCTCTCTCTCTCTCTCTCTCTCATCCATTCTCAAAAACGGCACTGAAATGGAAATCTTTTTTGCATTTTTGCTCTGGCGGAGAACTGGGAATTGTCCGTAAAATCTTTCAGGTTGTCAGGGAGCATTTGGGGGGACGCGTTTTCTTACCATTTTGAACGGGAATAATGGAAAGCCTCCCCTCCCCACTCCAACCCCACCATTCCCCATTCACATCCCCCTTCCCCCTCTACTCGGCATCTAACCCTACCAACCCGACGATGATGGAAGGACAGGGAAAGGGGGTTTGGGGCACGAAGATCTTCACGTGAAATAAAGACACTGACAGCGACACAGAAAATGTTTGGCAATAAATGTCTGCCTTAATATTCTTGCAGACTCCCCCATCCTCCCCCTTCTCTCTCTCTCTCTCTCTCTCTCTCTCTCAATCAATTAAATAAGTGTTAAGCAATGGGCTTCGGAATCGCCAAGGTCCTTAATAATAATAATAATAATAATAATAATAATAATAATAATAATAATAATAATAATAATAATAATAATAACAACACTTTATTTCAGCACTTGGCCATATACAACATACACATACAAGCAAAATACACAGAAAACACTATACTAAAAACACTTCTACACAGCATAAAACACAATATAAAACACTATTTAAATATGAAATGTGATACCATATACAAGACCCCACCCAAAAGAATAAAATCGTTATTAGGGGTGATAATAATTTCATGAGACTGAATACAACAGAAAAAGGGAGAATTCAAAGAATATATATATATATATATATATATATATATATATATATATATATATATATATATATATATATATATATATATATATATATATATCAAGACGAAATGACAAAGAAGATCTGAAATGTCAAAAGTTGAAACACACTAACCAAGAAAAAAAAAAACACTAAAAAAAAAAAAAAATAATAAATGAAGGAAAAACGAATACACCAGGAGATAACAAGGTACCAACCCACCATGTAATACATAAAGACAACAAACAAACAAGCAAACATCCAGTCAAAGGAATCTTATTTCCATGTCCCCATCTCCCTGTCTCGCCTTATTATAAGAAATCATTCCGTCCACTAAAAGGAGGGGGCCTTAGACCTTTTCATGCCTATCCCCACCTCCCCAACCTCAGCCCCTCACCCCCACACCCGCACCAGCCTACGGTGACACGCGAAATATGGTATAGTGGGTCCTCCTGGGTATAACTGGGGGCCCCACATACGGTATGAAGGTTAGCGTGTTACAAAATCGGCTCTTACTATCAAGAAGAGAAAATACTGCGTAGGCTATGGGAACTTATCGGTATATATGATTCAGGCGTCATCCATACGTACATCAGTCCATGTACTAATACATTTCATAAACGCATACCAGTACACACACACATATATACAGTATATATATATATATATATATATATATATATATATATATATATATATATATATATATATATATATATATATATATATATATATATATATATATATATATATATATATATATATATATATATATATATATATGTGTGTGTGTGTGTGTGTTTATATATTTTGTCTGTATGTGTTTTCAAACTCAGTGGGTAGGACATTTACCTCACTAGCATGAGTGACCGGGTTTGATTCTCGAGCTGATAGGAATGCTTAGTCATGTTCAATATATATATATATATATATATATATATATATATATATATATATATATATATATATATATATATATATAGAAATATGAGTATATGTACATATATATTTATATATATATATATATATATATATATATATATATATATATATATATATATAATTTATATATATATATATATATATATATATATATGTGTGTGTGTGTATAAAGATATATATATTATATATTTATTCATATATGCAAATAATTCATTTTAAATGAATACAGAAAATTCCGGACAAAAGGGGAAATGGAAAGACGAAAAAATAATAAAGCTAACTATTTGAGTTATACAAAAAGAGAAAAAGAATAAGGACCAACATCCCAGTTGAATTGAAAAGGTTACAGCATACCTGATTTAATTTTTAAATGTCCATAATTGATTACATCAATCAACTTATTGATAATTTCCATCAACCTTGGGTTATATAAAATTAATATTAATACTTATTCATTGGATTTACGTTCATTAAAATTCTTAAAATATCACCAGAGTTAAAAATCCCCCATAAATATTGAGAACTGTCAGATCCAAAACATGAGTTTCATTTGAATGGATGACACACATCGATTTACGCATGCAAATGTGCATTCATGAATGTTTATTTGCCTGTTAGCATTTATAATAACCCACAGGTACCTAACATCGGTTCTTTCAGATCAACTTATTGGGGACAGAGAAAAAAAAAAAACAAATAAAAAATCCGCCGGAGTTTCTTCGGCGCAATCGAATTTTCTGTATAGCGCATAATGCTGTATGAAACTCTCAGCCATGGCCCATGAAACTCTCAGCCGCGGTTCATGAAACTTTCAGCCACGGCTCGGTAGTCGCCTGTGTTGTTGGCACTTATAGCGGTCCCAGACGCACGATCATGGCTAACTTTAACCTTAAATAAAAATAAAAACTACTGAGGCTAGAGGGCTACAATCTGATATGTTTGATGATTGGAGGGTGGATGATCATATTACCAATTTGCAGCCCTCTAGCCTCAGTAGTTTTTAAGATCTGAGGGCGGACAGAAAAAGTGCGGACGGACAGACAAATAGCCATCTCAATAGTTTTCTTTAACAGAAAACTAAAAAAAAAAAAAAACTGTGTGTATGCACATTCAGAGACCTGTCGTGACTATAAAAAACAGAGATTAATCTCTCGAGTTCTTTTGAAACAAACATCACCGGCAACAAAAGGAATAATTCATTACTCCGACGATAATTCATTTTCCTAATGACCAGCGCAACGCTTACTTGTCCGACCAGTCTCAGATACATATCTCCTGTCGTCTTGGGCAATGCATGTGTCAGTTCCGCCTTATCTAATCCATTAACACTGGCTGGTTGATTGATATTATATTGAAAATTACCGTCGAAACTACCCAGGCCATAGACGACCTAATTATCAGTTTGAAAATTTTACAAACTGCCCCAATCACACGTAATACTTATATGTACTTTTGTATATTCTCTCTCTCACTGACACACTCATATATATATATATATATATATATATATATATATATATATATATATATATATATATATATATACATACTGTATATATATATACATAAGTGTGTGTGTGTGTATTATATATTCGTATTTTGACTTTATTGTTGCTGATGGTTTTTTCACTAAATCTAGTAATAAACACTTGAAAAATTATCTCCATCTTCTAAGTAACTGACACCAAATGCTGAAAATTCATACATTTTTATCAGATGTCTATAATCACCCACCAAGAAAAAAAAAATGAAAAAATGAATAATTAATGCCACTTCGTCTTCTTACAAATGTTAGGGCAAGTGTAAAAAAATTATACTTTCAATCTGACGTTTATAATCCCCCACCATCCCCGTTTGGGAACAGTGTCGTCAGTGCACCTCACGCAGTGCATTGTAGGCATTACTCAAGGTTCTTTGCAGCGTCCCTTCGGCCCCTAGCTGCAATCCCTTTCATTCATTTTACTGTACCTCCGTTCATAATCTCTTTCCTCCATCTTGCTATCCACCCACTCCTAACAATTATTTCACAGTGCAACTGCGAGATTTTCCTCCTGTTACACCTTTTAAACCCTTTTACTTTCAATTTCAGTTTCAGCGCTGAATGACCCCATAGTCCCCTGCGCTTGGTCTTTGGCCTAAATCCTATATTCTATTCTGTTCTATTGTCTTTCTTGAACTCGAAGGTAAACGACCGAAAATGTCACATTTTCATTCAGTTCTCAGAATAATCCATTTCAGTTAGTACAGCCTTGGACAAACCACCAAGAGATGGAAGAGGCAGAGATACCTAAAAAAAAAAACCTCATTCGAGTTTCAGTCTTGTCCAAGCTATTATAAATGATGCAACGAAAACGTCACTCGTAAAAAATGATAGGCCTATTCAGATTTTACATAAATCCTTCTTAGACATATTATTTTCCTTATTAGCAGGAGAGAGAGAGAGAGAGAGAGAGAGAGAGAGAGAGAGAGAGAGAGAGAGAGAGAGAGAGAGAGAGAGAGTACCCATAAATTACTTCAAATAAAATATAAATTAGATGTTAAAATATCATATAAAGATATGCTAAGATATACAACGAACGATAAAAGACGCGGTATCATGTAAACCGCGCTTGAATAATACAATCCAAGGCCACAATTAAAATATACAAATGGCAAAGAATTCGGACAGAACCGATTGTCATTACTCAAAATGTCCCACAATCCGCTCTCCACAATCCCAAGATACGTCAGTCTATTAATGAAGTCGTCAGGACAACTACTCGCATAGCGATCGTTTTACGACTCCGATATCGTAACTTACGATCGACTCGGGTTATGATTTATCGTCGCAATCATCTTACGCCAGATTTGCTGCTCCATGATGTCTATATATAAACCTGCCTCTTTACGGAGGCGTATAATTTTACATTTTTTATCGTTTTCGCCTTGATGCCTGTGTGGTTTAAGGCGTCACTGTAGTCCTGAGTTCTTGTCTTCCGTGGATCGAGCCCACGAGACGACGAACTTATTATCCACCAAAAAATTTCCCTTAGGATAACATACAGTAAAATATACTATTTCCTAGGTAGAGCGAATTGGATATTAAAGAACGTTTGTAACTTAATGCTTATATACAGTATATACAATATATGACACACATATTTATATGTATATATATAATATATATATATACAGTATATGTATATATATATAAAATATATATATATATATATATATATATATATATATATATATATATATATATACTTTCATCAGAGATTAGATTTAAATCCTCAAATTGCTCTTCCCCTGTTGTGCCTTAATAGTACAACCTAGCGTCGCAAATCTAAAAGTCACCACAGCGATCTCCGCTCTCCAATCAACTGGCCCATAAACATCGCCAAGGTCGAATACATTAAAAGGTTCCTTGCGATTCGGGGACATTCATGATTCGGGAATCCGGTTCCCTCTTGCCCTACCTCGGGGCACAGCGGAATGGCCCCATCTATCAAGATGTCGTGAAACTTAGACAAGAGAATCAAAAGAATGGACGAATTTGATTGACATCATAGAAGAGAAATGATGCGCTCGCTCCCATACATATTCACCTAGATTAAACAAGAAACGTCCATTTAATAGCATTATTATTATTATTATTCAGAAGATGAACCCTATTCATATGCAAGAAGCCCACACGGACCACTGACTTTCAATTCAAGCTTCCAAAGAATATTATTATTATTATTATTATTATTATTATTATTATTATTATTATTATTATTCAGAAGATGAACCCTATTCATATGGAAGAAGCCCACACGGACCACTGACTTGCAATTCAAGCTTCCAAAGATTATTATTATTATCATTATTATTATTATTATTATTATTATTATTATTATTATTATTATTATTATTATAATTATTATTATTATTCAGAAGATGAGCCTATTCATATGGAAGAAGCCCACACGGACCATTGACTTGCAACTCAAGCTTCCAAAGATTATTATTATTATTATTATTATTATTATTATTATTATTATTATTATTATTATTATTATTATTATTATTATTATTATTATCCAGAAGATGAACCCTATTCATATGGAAGAATCCCACACGGACCACTGCCTTGAAATTCAAGCTTCCAAAGAATATTATTATCATTATTATTATTATTATTATTATTATTATTATTATTATATTCACAAGATGAACCTTATTCATAAGGAGCAAGCCCACTGGGGCAACTGCCTTGAAATTCAAGCTTCCAAAGAATATTAAGGTGTTCATTAGGAAGAAGTAACAGAAGGTAATGGGAAATACAGAAAGAAGAGACCACCTAATAAAAAAAAATTAAAGAATAAATTACCAGATTATTAAAAAATAGAAAAGTGTAGGTAAATCATTACAATACAAGAATTGTGTTAGGGCAGTAATGAACTGAATCTTCGCTGAAACAAGTCATTAGAGAAAATATGAGGAATTTAGATGATTCATAATCGCTTAATAAAAGATAACAGCGTCTTGGGGATAAACAAGACACTACTTTAATTACATAAAATTAATGTAATTTCAACTCCAAGAATTAACGTATAATTATCCAATCACAGTCACCAGCATGAGAACTTTTAAATCACATAATCAACGCTTAAAAATCACATTCATAAGATACAGAAGAGTTGAAAACCTATTAAAGCCACCAAAGATACAAGATATGAATATGGAAAGACATATGAAATTATTTTCTGAAGATTTCTTTTCCGTAGAAATTCTATGCTAAAACTCTTTTCTTCCAAATCTCCATTCACTCCTATGAGAGAGAGAGAGAGAGAGAGAGAGAGAGAGAGAGAGAGAGAGAGAGAGAGACCTTACCTTACAGACCTTACAGTTTGTAAGGTAAGAGAGAGGGAGGAGGAGGAGGAGGAGGAGGCGAAAACGATGAAGAAGAAGGGGAGAGAGAGAGCGAGAGAGAGAGAGAGGGGGGGGGGAGAAGAGGAAGAAGAAGAAGAAGAGAGAGACTTGTCTCTAAGATTTGTTTTACTTTTTAATCTGTTTACTTTGTTTCTTTATTTTCTTTGCTAAATATTATCATTTTTTATTTATTTCCGTAAATATCATCACATAGTTTCTCTAGATACCAGATGACTTTGGAGGTACAAGTATTTCCCGAACATTCTCATCACGCGAAATATGAAAGAAAAATTGATGTAAACACAAAATAAATCATTATAGATAAATATGAAATAAAAATATTCACTAAAAAGGAGAAATAATGAAATAAGCATTACTACGAAACAAAGGCCTCTGGCAGACAGCCACCACCAAATGAATGATCATGAAGAAAAAAATATCAAATAAAAACATTCACCAAAAAAATCAGAAACAGAAATAAACAATACCACGGAACAAAGGTTTGTGGAATACAAAACCATCAAGGCGGAGCACCGTGATCACCATTAATGCACCATCTCTCTCTGAAATTATGATGATGAGGACGACGATGCCGACGACGATGATGATGATGATATGATGATGATGATGACAGTTCCTAGATTAATACAAACAACTCCACAGCGTCCCAGGAAACTACACACATTCATTGTCTTACTCAAACAGGACTGGAATCATTCCGCTAATAATGAATACGGCCGACTGTTCCCCACCCCCGCCCCCCCAGCTAACCCCACCCCTTTGGAATTCCTGAGAGTCGCTTTGACCCAACTTTGTCTATATTATTATTATTATTATTATTATTATTATTATTATTATTATTATTATTATTCAGAAGATGAACCCTATTCGTATGGAACAAGCCCACAGGGGCCACTGACTTGAAATTCCAGCTTCCAAAGAATATGCTGTTCATTAGAAAGAAGTAACAGACATACAGATCGAAGAGATCACTTATTACAATAAAAAAAAATAAATTAACAAATTATCAACAAATAAATAGAAAAAAATGTAAAAAATTTTTAAAATACAAGAACTGTATTAAGGTCAGTTAACCTTATTATGTAGAAAAACAGGCAATTTATCGTATTGCATTATGTCTACATATTTATATTTGTATAAAATTATGACTACAATGTCAAGAGGATCTCCGTCTACGAATGAGCTTTTGGCCATCTGGAAATCGACTTCGAGACGTAAAATTAAACAAAAAAATAAATTTCACACGCACGCTCGTGAGACGAAAAAACTGAAAAACGATGTTACATAAAGTTAAGTGACCGCTGGATTTAAAACTGTCATATTAAGAAAAACCATTTTCACTTAAAAAAAAAAAACATTGGAAGCAGAGTAGACATCACTACCGTAAAAAAAAAACTTTAAACGTGCGCTAGTGAGGGAAAAAAATGTTGAATAAAGTTAAGCAACAGTTGGATTTAAAACTGTCAAATTAAGAAAAACTATTTGTATGTGAATGTAAAAAAAAAAAAACAATTGAAGACAAAGGAGACATTACTTTGTTGGCAATAACGCTCGCTATCTTAAAAAAAAAAAAACTTTAAACGCGCGCTCGTGAGAGAAAAAAATATAAAGTAAAGCAACCACTGATTTTAAAACTGTCAAATTAAGAAAAACCATTTGCAAGTAAAAGAAAAAAAACTGAAGGCAAAGGAAGCATCATTGTGGTGGCAATAAGACTCGCTAATCGCTACCTTAAAAAAAAAAAATTAAAAGCGCGCTAATGAGAAAAAAACTTTACATAAAGGTAAGCTACCCCTAGGTTTAAAGTTGCCAAATTAAGAAAAACCATTCGCAAATACGAGAAAAAAAAATTGAAGGCAAATTAGACATCACAACGCAGGCAATAAAGCGAGCTACCTTCTCTCGTCAAGCGAAACTACTCACACTGATAGAGACCAAATTTCTGCCACCGCAGAGCTGGTAAAAGTTAAGGGTTTTATAAAAGGAGCTGGACGACATTCGTGAAAGTCAAAAACATCTGAAGACTCCCAGAACCACGGAAGAAGAAGAAGAAGAAGAAGAAGAAGAAGAAGAAGAAGAAGAAGAAGAAGAAGAAGAAGAAGAAGAAGAAGAAGAAGAAGAAGAAGAAGAGAGAGCGTATGAATAAGCAGAGCGGATTCTTTTGTCAGGGAGCCCTGCTCCTCTTCTCTTCCTTTCTTTGACATTCTGGCAAAGCCCAAAGGCACAATACACTACCGGACAATTTGAGAGAGAGAGAGAGAGAGAGAGAGAGAGAGAGAGAGAGAGAGAGAGAGAGAGAGAGAGAGAGAGAGAGTCCCAACCTGAGGGACTTGTTCTCCTCTCTGGCATTTTAGTAAAATCTAGCTACAATACACACACACAGAGAGAGAGAGAGAGAGAGAGAGAGAGAGAGAGAGAGAGAGAGAGAGAGAGAGAGAGAGAGAGAGTCCCAACCTGAGGGACCAGTTCTCCTCTTTGACATTTTAGTAGTCTAGAGTTACAATGGATCTACAGAGAGAGAGAGAGAGAGAGAGAGAGAGAGAGAGAGAGAGAGAGAGAGAGAGAGAGAGACTTATTTTTCCCTCTGACATTTTAGTAGTCTAGAGCTACAATACTTAACTACAGGGTGATCTGAGAGAGAGAGAGAGAGAGAGAGAGAGAGAGAGAGAGAGAGAGAGAGAGAGAGAGAGAGAGAGAGAGTCTTCTCTTCGACATTTTAGTATAAGTTCTAAATTTTTAGTACACCTATACATTTACAGGGTGATTTGAGAGAGAGAGAGAGAGAGAGAGAGAGAGAGAGAGAGAGAGAGAGAGAGAGAGAGACTTACTCTTCTCTTCGACATTTTAGTAAGTTCTAAAATTTTCAGTACATCTACACATTTACATGGTGACTTGAGAGAGAGAGAGAGAGAGAGAGAGAGAGAGAGAGAGAGAGAGACCTACTCTTCTCTTCGACATTTTAGTAAGATCTAAAATTTTCAGTACATCTACACATTTACAAGGTGACTTGAGAGAGAGAGAGAGAGAGAGAGAGAGAGAGAGAGAGAGAGAGAGAGAGAGAGAGAGAGAGGTACCACCAACCAGGAATTCTAAAAAGGTAGCGCTCCTCCTATACTCCCGAGTTCCAAGGCTTGCCGTGAGATGGCATTGACCAATGTCGCTTCATGGACGGCTGATTTCTTGGAACGGCAGACAGGGAAAGGAGCAAGGGAGGGAAAAAAGGAAATTATGAAAATGCTAAAATAGTTTTATTCTTTCTAAGAAGAAACAGAATAAAAAGTAGAATAAAAAGCAAATGAGATTATTATTATTAAATTATTATTATTATTATTATTATTATTATTATTATTATTATTATTATTATTATTATTCAGAAGATGAACCATATTCTTATATAACAAGCCCACAGGGGCCACTGACTTGAAATTCAAGCTTCCAAAGAAGGCGCATGCGCACAAACATAAACATAGAAACATACTGACCCATTTACACATACACAAGAGTTGTAGTAAATAAAACAAGTAAGAAATGCGCCGAAGTTTCTTCGGCGCAATCGAGTTTTCTGTACAGAAACTAGCAGCCACAGCCCGGTGGTTCCTGTGTTGTTGGCATCTATAGCGGTGCCAGGCACACGATCACGGCTGACTTTAAATTTGAATAAATTAAAACCACTGAGGCTAGAGGGCCTTAATTTGGTATGTTTGATGAATGGAGGGTGGATGATCAACATACCAATTTGCAGCCCTCTAGCCTCATTAGTTTTTAAGGTCTGAGGGCGGACAGAAAAAGTGCGGACGGACAGACAACTAGCCATCTCAATAGTTTTCTTTTACAAAAAACTATAAGGTGGCTAAGCCACATCAACTGAAGCTTTGAAACACTGTAACAAATACACGAAAACCTGCACGTATATAGACCATCTAAATGATAAAGTGAAAACAATTAGAAAAAGAGAATGCGAAATACAACTGCTGCACGTGTGATAGCAGCATGCACAGAAACGCGACAAAAGAGGAGGAAGAAAAAATAAAGAAAGATTAAAAGAAAGAAAGAATGGAGAGATGAAATACAACTCTCATGGGAACAGCGGTGCTGCAAAACAAAAAAAAGACCTTGACAAGAAAAAAAAAAAAATATCCCCAAACCTCTTAATTAACGTCACCCCGATCCGGCATAAACTCGGATGGATTGGAAGGGATAGGAGTGTGTCGAAATGGGAGGGAGTGGGGGTGGGGGGAGGGGGTAGGGGCCTGGTGAGAAACAGACACACACACACACACGCATACACACACACACCACACCTGCGTGCGGGACATGTGTCCTCATTAACAGGTGATAATATCTCACCTGTCACGGCCATACACATTTTCGCACATCCCGGTCCCGGCGGAGATCACGAACCTTCAATGCTACATCATGCGATTAGCTGCCTTCATCAAAGGCTCTAAGACATTGGCATGTCTACCTAGGGAGGGGGTGGGGAGGGATGGGGTGAGAAAAAAAGGAATAAATGGATGTTGGCAAGATGTGTCATTACGTCGCCGATAGTAATTACAATGTTCTTATCGCCAGTGATCGTTTGTTCGCTTTCTTCGTTCACTTTCTTCAAGGTCGAAAGTCGAGGTGAAAGCTGTGACGTTTTATTTTGTTCTCTTCCACTTTCTTAACATTATTTTACTTTCGTATTTCAAAGTTTTGTTTACTCAGTTATTAATTTATTGTAAGTTTTTCAAATTTTTGTTTACTCAGTTATTAATTTATTGTAAGTTTTTGCTTAATTGTTAATTCTTTTACGGATCGAACACCCATACGCTATAACTATCTCCTGTATTCTTTTCCATTTTCTCTTCGTTATTTTCCTTTATTCCGATTTGTTGCTTAATCAATTATCAATTTTTCATGAAATAAACACCAATGCGCTATACCTTTCTACTTCCTTATTTCAATTTTTTGTTTAATCAATTATTAATTTTCCATGAAACGAACACCCACGCCGACAATGACGTTATAAACTGCGCAAAATTCGCCCACTACATTATTTTTAACGAATAAATATTATACAACCATTAACAATTAATGAAAAATAAAAATTCAATCAAAGTCATTGACAGTTTTAATTAACTTCTGCAACATGAATTACACATGAAGTTCATTCCCCGACAGCATTTTTAATAGCCTGGATCAACAAGCTTCTAAAATAAATCCGGGGAACTTTTGTACGAGAGAGAGAGAGAGAGAGAGAGAGAGAGAGAGAGAGAGAGAGAGAGAGAGAGAGAGAGATAAAATATATACAATCAGTTCAAAGTTACATTACGCATTATCATTTATTTCATCTAAACAGGTGGAGAGAGAGAGAGAGAGAGAGAGAGAGAGAGAGAGAGAGAGAGAGAGAGAGAGAGAGAGAGAGAGATATGAATACGCATGAAACTTTGTTAGGCCATAAATTAACGTACAGCGAACTACAAGTACTAATTACTCCTTAAAATATCAGATTACTATCATTTCCGAAAGGTTCTCTTTCTATTACTATATGAAAGACAAAAAATATTTACATTAATATCCAAAAATTTATTAAGAAATATCCTCTTTATTGGGCCGTGACAAACCAAATTGTATAATCAATGGGATCCATGAATTTTAAACATTACAAAATACGTGAAATATAATCAGTGGGAACCATTCATTTTAAACATTACAAAATACGTGAAATATACAGTAATCAATGGAATCCATTCATTTTAAACATTACAAAATACTGAAATAGAGTCAATGGGAACCAATCATTTTAAACATTGCAAAATGCGTGAAATGTAATCAATGGGATCCATTCATTTCAAACATTACAAAATACGTGAAATATAATCAATGGGATCCATTAATTTTAATCATTACAAGATACGTGAAATATAATCAATGGGATCCATTCATTTTAACATTACAAAGTACGTGAAATAAAATCAATGGGATCCATTCATT
>NC_089779.1:13987332-13997332 GCF_040412425.1 Macrobrachium rosenbergii
ACACTTTTTTAAGGTTCACCTCAAGAATTTTCGCCAATGACGAATGTTGCTTCTTCGGCAGACAAGAAATGTTTGAGGAATTTTCTTTCGAATGATTATATATATATATATATATATATATATATATATATATATATATATATATATATATATATATATATATATATATATATATATATATATATATTATATATATATTATATATAAAACTGAATCACGAAAAATATAGAACAATGATGAATATATATAAATAAAGGTAAATGCCACGCAGAAAGTGAAACGACGATTGGTGCTAGGCCTTTCGACTTGCTGTCCTTTACTTAGCTAAGTAAAGGATAGTAAGTCGAAAGGCCCCAGAACCACTCCGCTGTTTCACTTTCCTACGCGGCATTTACCTTATATATATATATATATATATATATATATATATATATATATATATATATATATATTCCAAAACCACCAACGAAAGGGGTAGAACGGAGAGAACTGAGTCCGCTCGCGCGGAAAATTATACAGCAACGCCGGATGACAGCAACAGTAACAGCAGCAGCACCATCGATCAATCACGAAATTAAAAGGAGAAACTTTCCAACTGACGACTTCGGACG
The DNA here is from genome assembly GCF_040412425.1 of Macrobrachium rosenbergii. Classification (NCBI taxonomy): domain Eukaryota; kingdom Metazoa; phylum Arthropoda; class Malacostraca; order Decapoda; family Palaemonidae; genus Macrobrachium; species Macrobrachium rosenbergii. The sequence goes on from NC_089779.1 coordinate 13,987,944, forward strand.
ATTACTGCAGAGACCTCTCTCAACCCCCTCCCCCTCCCACTCCCAACCCTCTCCAATTCTAATCCACTTCTTGGTGAGTGTAGGGACGTCACACTCCCATACCCCCTTACAATATATCCCCTTCCCCCCCCCCTCCCCTGCACAATAAGAGGAGGCGCCGTTCAACCCGAAACAGCTGTGAATGACAGCAGAGAAAGACGCGGCGCACGTCATTAGCACCTTATTGACTAGACCCTCCACAGTGCAAGATGATGCGCGCTTTTAAATAAACCCGAGTTTCGGGTGAATAGTGAATATTGCCATGGGCTGGAATATTAAAAGTGTATTTCTTACTTCTAGAGGCAGACAGAGTCCAGACTTAAATATTTCGACAAAATTACTAATTCAATGAAAGGCACAAATTTCTCTCTCTCTCTCTCTCTCTCTCTCTCTCTCTCTCTCTCTCTCTATATATATATATATATATATATATATATATATATATATATATATATTAATATATTAGCATGGGTGTGATACATATATGATTATGGGAACTAGCAAATGCGAGCAAAAGGAGTATTGTATATATATATATATATATATATATATATATATATATATATATATATATATATATATATATATATATATAGGCTATAGGTGTGTGTGTGTGTGTGTGTGTATGTGTGTGTGTGTGTGTGTATGACAGGAATATTCTCAACCATAAAAACTACAAAAATACGATTACTGAAGGAACACCTCCAATACGAATATGTATACATACTGTTCACAGGTCATAACACTCTTCCTTCCCTAAGACCATACGAACGATGGCCATCAGCTAAACACAATTCTAAGAGACAACACAAACAACGAAAATAGCATTTAACCAATAAACCCATCCATTCAAAATTCAAGAAAATCACTACTAATGATGAGGCATATAAACACACACTATCAAAGTAGTAACAATCCCTAGTGAATCTAAACAAATCACGGCAATCTAATCGTAAACTGATAGTAATGTGACGAAAGATAATAAATACAGTATCGTCTTCAGGCGATAATATCCATACCACCTTACAAGTGTTTACTACAAAACTGTCTGTAGCGACTACAGATAAGAACTGACAAGGATAACGAAAGACCTTTGTACATCGTGTATTCAATGCTGTAAGAATTTACACGAAATAGATGATTAAATATCATAAGTTACGTAAGCTACTGAGAGAGAGAGAGAGAGAGAGAGAGAGAGAGAGAGAGAGAGAGAGAGAGAGAGAGAGAGAGAGAGAGAGAGACTTTTGAGTCGTTCACTGACATGAGAGCAAAAGTTAACGATATATTTCCAAAAACGCCTTATGCAAAATATCAAATTTCAGTGGACTGATTCAAAGGTCTATTATCCTAAATCACCATCATTTAAAATGAAGCCCCATTCAATGCAATAAGCCAAAAAGGCATTACCGGGTCTGCTCTGAATGACTGAAAATTATAAAATAATTACTGAAGAAATTTGTGGTTCATATACACCCGCGACAATTCATTCTAAATTTATGACAGGAGACTTTTCAGTAATTCCAGCGAAGCACCACTTCATTAACACAAATTACATCGTCCCCGGTTTTAATTACGCATTTGGTAAACAAGGAAATGCAATTATCCACACTAAAATTCATTATGAAGAAATCACGCAGAACCGTCCAGCACATAAACTATACATGAACGCTAATTATCATTTGCCAAAGAGTAATCATTTATCATTACCATCACAATTATTCCGGGAAAACACTCCTTAGCAGATTCACGTAAGAAATGAAAACACAAACCGCGGACGACGTAGAAAATGGTGAAAAGGAAAATAAATAAAATGGCAAATATGATAATGTATACAAGATGAAACTGTTTACATATCAAGTATCTCGAGTTTATTAAGAACACTGAACTCCATGATACTCCTGTTTACCCCATAGGAATAGAATATAGAATTTAGGCCAAAGGCCAAGCGCTGGGACCTACAAGGTCATTCAGAGCTGAAAGGGGAATTCGAGCATAGAAAGGTTTGAAAGGTGTAGCAGGAGGAAAACCTCGCAGTTGCACTATGAAACAACTGTTGGGAGAGAGTGGATAGCGAGGAGGAAGAAAGGGAATCTGATGGGAGGAGGTACAGTAAAAGGAATGAAAGGGGTGGCAGCTAGGGGCCGAAGGGACGTTGCAAAGAACCGCAAGTAATGCCTACAGTGTACCGCGTGAGATGCACTGACGGCACTACCCTCTATGGGGTACTCCTGCGTAGAAAACTGAATGACATTTAAAGTCAAAACTCCTAACAGAGTCGAATGTCATTTCAAATATCAAATATGCTAAAAAAGAAAAAAAACTCAAATTACTAAACCACATCACGAGTCCACAAAATCCAGTTATTATTTGTCAAGTTGAAAGGCTCGTCTGCTACAGATGACCAAAAATAACTGCATTCCAACCAGAACTAAACCTGTTACCCTGATTTTTACGACAATTTCAATCTAATGAACATGCTCTTTCCACAGCGATACCAACTCTCTCTCTCTCTCTCTCTCTCTCTCTCTCTCTCTCTCTCTCTCTCTCTCTCTCTCTCTCTCTCTCTCTCTCTCTCTCGTGACATCAGTATTACAGTGTCACTAGTATGAGCTAATGCTAACTTAACCTTTTCAAGTAAGCATTACATCACTGATATAAGGCAATGCTAATTCAACCTTTTTAATTAAGTATTACAATATCACTAGTACAAGTTACCCTTTTCCAGTAATTATTACAATATCACCAGTTATAATTAGCCTTTTCCAGCAATCATTGCAATACCACTAGTATAAATTAACCTTTTTCAGCAAGTATCATAATATCGATAGTATAAACTTGTCTTGGTAAGTTTGATGATTGGTGGGTGGGTGATCAACATACCAATTTGCAGCCCTCTAGCCTCAGTAGTTTTTAAGATCTGAGGGCGGACAGAAAAAGTGCGAACAGAAAAGTGCGGACAGAAAAAGTGCAGACGGACAGACAAAGCCGGCACAATAATTTTCTTTTACAGAAAACTAAAAAATCGACCCTATAATAGTGTAAATTCTCTCCCCGGTTCTTTCTGGCGAAATGTAAGCCGTCATCGATATGATAACTTGACATTCACCTGATCTCTCTAATGATCCTACCTGAGGGGTATAGTACCTGGGCGGTGCCTTATTCATCCTTCACATATCACACATACCTGAAAGGTAAAAAAAAATTCAGTTAGATAGATCAAAGGTAAAGGCGGAAAAAAAAGTTTTCAACAATTACATATATACATACATATATATATATATATATATATATATATATATATATATATATATATAATTTATATATATATATATTATAATAATAAAACAACAACTCACCTAAAAGAATTTGAATTAAGAAATTTGCAGAAAAGAACGTAAATTACTTTTGTATTGTAATAAGTCAACGAAATTCGTGACTTTATAACAAAATCAATAAATAACCTTATATAAATACATATATATATATATATATGTATATAATTTATTTATTTATTAATTAAAATCTTTGTCCCCGGCTGTGACCCACAAGAGTGGAGTGGCCATCAGGTAAATATCAAAGCGCTTTGATGAGGAGAGAGATACGGAGACGCCTTGGTTTTGTTTTTCTTCATTTTCCAACATGGAATTTTTACGTGATAAACTTTATCACCAATTTATTATATGCAGATTTATGTGTAAATAAGTAAGCAGTATCAGAATAGAACGTAAATGACTTTTCTACTGCAATACGTGAACGAAATTCGTTACACGATAAAAAAAATAAATAACCTATCTCTAATAAAATAAACAAGTAAACAAGAATCATGAAACGTCCACAAAAAAAAAAAGGTAAAATGGTCTTTATAATAAGTGAAAGGGAATTATGAAATTCGCAGAAAAACGTAAATAACCTTTCTATTGTAACAAGTAAAAGGATTAATAACAAAATAAAAAATAACTCTAATAAAAGATAAGCTTATGAGAATCATGAATAATGCAAAAAAAGAAACAAATTAAAAAAAAGTACATCAGAATCATGAAATATGCAACATAATAAAAAATACATATATAACCCTCTAATAAAAGAATTAAGTAAATGATAACCATAAAATATAAAGAAAATAAGTCCAAATATGCAACATAATAAAAAAATAATTACATAACCTTTATCTAATAAAATTAAAGAAACAAGTGAATGAGAATCATGAAAAATGAAAAAAAAGAAATAAAATACCATTCCTCGTGTAATGAGCAGAACAGCATTTTAAACTGACGCCATGCCATCAAGAGAGAATTTGTTGTCCCATTTACTACCCAGGGACGCATTGTCTCTCGTCGCGCAGCGAAGCGGCTGTGAAAAAAAAAAAAAAAAAAAAAAACAGCGCCAGAGAACAGCATTCGTGCCATTGTTTTTATCTGGGGTATGTAAACGACACTTTAACATTTAATATTCAAATCGCGGGGCATTGTCGTCCTTTGTTCCTGGGGCATCTGAATGCCGGGCATCCGAATATCGGATTTAAAGGCCGAAAACGACCGTAAAACTCCCCTTTTCTGGATAAGAACAGAATATGTTCTTTTCTGGATAAGGCCGCGCTGGAGGACAACCTATAAAAACACAGGTTCGGAAGTCTCTTTTGTTTACAAGTCTACTGAAAGGCCGAGTTGTTCCCGGAACCATAACTTGAGATAGTCTGATTTGACGAAATTCTGAATCCATTCAGGGTAATGTTCGTCGATTCAATTGATTGAGTATATCGCGTCCGGCATAATTATGTTATTAAACAATTGACTCTTCGCTTAAAAGTCTACTAAAAGGCCAATTACATTCCCGGAACCATAACTCAGGAGATATAAAGAGACTGATTTGACAGAAATCTGAATCCCCTCAGGGTAATGTTAACTCGATTCAATTTATTAAATGTACCAAGTCCGACAAATTTACTTGAATTAAATAACTGATTAATAAAGAGGTAATAAGGAGTTGCTACAGCACAAGAAAAATATTCTATTCCAATTCTGGAACGAGGAACTCAAGGTGGGAATGGGAAATTCTACGGAAATGAGAGGAAATCAAGGGAAACTGAGTTACAAAGCGGTTTTCTCGCTCTGAATTATCATCTTTCTGATGAAGAGGAAGACGAACGTCGACAAAGGATGGTCTTCCTCAATTCTTTATTAACCTCTCTCTCTCTCTCTCTCTCTCTCTCTCTCTCTCTCTATATATATATATATATATATGTATATATATATATATATATATATATATATATATATATATATATATATATATATATATATACATATCTACGTGAGAGAGAGAGAGAGAGAGAGAGAGAGAGAGAGAGAGAGAGAGAGAGAGAGAGAAGAGGCAATTCAAGCACTCACATTACTGCTGTAATATGGAAGAGTCTGAGTGCCAGTTAGATAACACGCTTTAATGTACTTATTGGTTTAAACTACCGGCAACACAAACAAAATGCTTCGCAATATAATGAAGTTAATTTGTTTGCCTTCATCTTCCAGGATGTTGACTATGAATCTTAAACAAGTGAAAAATTAGGGACACAGTATTTAAATGAACGAAAATACCCACATCGGAAATGCCACGGCTCTCTTTCAAGATGAGGTAATCCCCACCCGCTGAGTACAGCTCTCTCTCTCTCTCTCTCTCTCTCTCTCTCTCTCTCTCTCTCTCTCTCTCTCTCTCTCTCAGCTTGTTACTTTTTGTTTTAGTAGTTTTGTAGGATAGTTTGAAAATTTTTATATCTTCTGACTTAGGTGATTCTCTCTCTCTCTCTCTCTCTCTCTCTCTCTCTCTCTCTCTCTCGCGTAAATATTGAACATAATTGTATCCAAACACACGTCACCTCTCACTCAACTTCACAACAGGGGGTAATATTCGTTGATCCCTCTATGAAGGTATGAAGTACAAAAAGAAATATTCTTGAATTTTACAAAACAATAACATACCAAAAGCTTCGCTTTCATTAATAGCGTAACTTCTAAGGTTTACAGTGAATGGAGAGCGAGGAAAAAAAGTATGCATAAATTCTAACTTCAGAACCAATGGCTATTTCTAGATTTAAAGAGATGAATGTATGATTAAAAAAACCTTATTACCTACTTGGAGAGAGAGAGAGAGAGAGAGAGAGAGAGAGAGAGAGAGAGAGAGAGAGAGAGAGAGAGAGAGAGAGAGAGAGATTTTTTCAAAATGTCCTACAAAATAATAATAAAAAAGCCTACAATCTTAGAGAGAGAGAGAGAGAGAGAGAGAGAGAGAGAGAGAGAGAGAGAGAGAGAGAGAGAGAGAGAGAGAGAGAGAGAGAGAGAATCACTAAAGACAGAAGAGAAAATTTTTCAAAATATCTTACAAAATAATAATAAAGAAAGTCTACGGTCTGAGAGAGAGAGAGAGAGAGAGAGAGAGAGAGAGAGAGAGAGAGAGAGAGAGAGAGAGAGATTCTCTCCCAACGAGCACAACTTCCCAGATAAGCCAGATGTTTCGGAGGAAACTGAAAAAAAAAAAAACAAGATTTAACTTAAAAGCGATCCCAAGTTTCCGAAAAGACCCAAAACGACCGCAATGAATTAAAAAAAAAAGGAAAAAACTGATGGTATTGCCAATGGCTCTGCAAATGCCCGAACTTTCGTCGTCTCTTAATAAAAAAGAAAAAAAGATTCCCACTCTGCTTTCTATCCTCGTAAATCAGGGCATTATCGAGACGTTATGTTACCAGGCCACTTCATTCAGGCAATCGAGTCAAAAGCCCAGTTAATGATGCAAGGAAAAGTCTCTCACTTAAAAAGGCCATTACTCGGATTAGAGGGCGCAGTGACTTTTAACCCATCACCTTATAAAAGACCTTTGACTTTTAATGTTAAGGTCTGTATCTTTTACTCATTTGTGGAACTGCTTTCTTGAATAATGTATAATTAATTCTACCATTCTAATCTGGACTAATTCTATTGATAGCTAGTTCACTGTTAATATTATATTATTATTATATAAAATAATCATTGTTTTATTCCCAAGTTAAACAGGGCTTAGAACGATAACGACATTCAATTTTCAAGTTTACCCTTTCTCAGCTTCGTGTATTTTTACATATGCTGTCAGTTAAAAACATACATAAGAAATATGCCAATCACCAATTATCATAATATCACGCTTTTTTCGGAATACCGAATGGCAAAAACAATTTTTTTTAAGCTTAACTTATAATCCATCACAGTTTTCCCCTTTCTGCACCTTACTTTCAAGAACTAAATGTACTAAAAATGATACAGAAGCACTAAAGCTCCAATAACTCAATTAGCAGTACAATTAAACACCGTCCATCATTTTTACATCAAAATCTTCACAAAACAAGCACCAGGATATTGACCTAATGGCAAAATCCCACAGACCATGAGTCGATCTTTTCACTAAAACTCCACTCGCGGCTATTACTCCCAACTTCGTCGAGTGGGACCTCCAATCAGATCCTTGACAGGGAGGTTAACTTCGACAGACAGCAGACTTCGATGCCAACGTTGAAGTGAAAACTTTGCCGACGGCTTGATAGAGTCAAACTTTCCGAGGGGAAAAGTTAGGGTACTGCCTAATTCATCTCCAGACTCTACCTGAGAGTTATGCGAAAGAGGGAAAAATGGTTAGAATAAAAAAGTGGGGAAAAAAAAGTCGAGCTTTAGATTTTCTGTCCGTCCCCGAAAGTTGGTTGAGGGTTGCATCTTAGGAGGTACTTTTTTTTTTTTATGAAGGCGTTGGGTCCACTGTAATTTTTTCTTTTTTTTATTATAAGTACCAGAGTATAAAGCTGATTTTCTGGGGACACTGTTCATGGACACTATCATTCTCCATGAAGCTGATTTTCTGGGGACAATGTTCATATGAAATACCAGTCTCCTTAGAGATGATTTTCTGGGGACAATATACAAATGTATATATGAAGTATCAGTCTCCTTAGAGATGATTTTCTGGGGACAATGTTCATGGAAACTATCAGTCTCCACAAAGCTGATTTTCTGGGGACAATGTTTATGGAAATTGTCAGTTTCCATAAAGCTGATTTTCTGGGGACAATGTTCACATAAAATATCAGTCTCCATAAAGCTGACTTTCTACTGATTTCTCAAGTATAATGCCTCAGCTTTATTTTTTTTTAAGACATTATCTTAGTTTGTTTCTGAGCCCAAGATGCCTCAGATTTACTTTTCAAGTGGTAGTGGGTCGAGCCGACTTCTCTTTTTCAATTAAGGCAAATATATATAAAGGTGATTTTTAAGACAATATTTGATGCTGATTCATGTATTGATGGACGGCAAAGGAACGTATGCCTTATATGCGATGTCAATCGTTAAAACATTCGATTTGAAAGTAAATGTAATTAGGAAACATAACGTTTCTTTATTTTACCATTTATAGGGAATTTATTAAATATAAATACTTCTTTTGTTTCATCATTTATTGGGTGTTTATGAAATAATGCTTCTTTATTTCCACCATTTATTGGGAATTTATGAAATAAAAATGCTTCTTTTTATCATTTATTGGGCGTTCATGAAATAAAAACGCTTCTTTTTATTTACTCCATTTACTGGGCGTTTATCAAATAAAAACGCTTCTTTATTTTTATCATTTATTGGGCGTTTATGAAACAAAAACGCTTCTTTCATTTTTATCATTTACTGGGCGTTTATGAAAAACGCTTCTTTATTTTTACCATTTACTGGACGTTTATGAAATAACAATCTGCAGTGCTTCATTGCACACGGAGTTCTTGTTTTCGTATGTCATCTGATAATGCAGAATATAAATTTCGTCAAATAAAAAATAATAGTAATAATCTTCCCATACTTAAAGGAGTGCTACAAAATCGGTTACATTTCCATTATTTCTCTCTTCCTACAATTCCATAATTCAGTTGTAAGGCAGAGATTACGAGTATAAATAAATAGGAAAATAATCTTGTTGATAATGGAAGGCAAAGGGGAAGGGGGAGTGTACGGTCTGGGTAGGAGGACGAGATTATAATCAATTTCAATTAAGACGAGCCAGTTTTTTTCCCCCCCGAGGATCCACCTTAAAAAGCTCTTCCTTAAATAAGATGGATGTTTTCCAACTGAGAAAAACATCGGAGAGGGCGAGGAGAAGGATGTTTGTTTTCGAGCTGCGAATGGTCCTAGAGAAAACACACCCCATTCCTTTGTTGAGACGCATTTGCATCTTTTTATTCTCTTACAGAATATCAAGTGATGTCGTTTCGTATATCACTGTACACAAATCACACTATTAGCGTTTTATTCATATGAACAAATAAATTCAAAACATTTTATCATTTCCTCAAT
>NC_089779.1:14002332-14007332 GCF_040412425.1 Macrobrachium rosenbergii
AAAATGGGAGTATATTTAGATAAATCAAAATATATACATATATATATATATATAATACATATTTTTATATATAAATATATATATATATACATACATATATATATATATATATATATATATATATATATATATATATATATATATATATATATATATATATATATATATATATATATATATATATATATATATATATATATATATATATATATATAAACTCTGGATTCTCCTAGGCTTCCCAGGCCCTGACGCGTTTAGTAATTATTATTCAAAACACACACACACAGACGCAAGAGTCAATATCTGACCTTCAGCCGCTATTTACCAGCACTCTCCGGGACTGTGATTCGCCTCCTCTTCAAACCTGTTTATTGCCTTGTTTTCAGTTTGTCCGTGCGTCGCATTTCTCTTCGTTTTGCATAGCATTTCGCTGCCACGTTTTACTAATGTTACTTACTACCGTCGCCTCAGAGAGAGAGAGAGAGAGAGAGAGAGAGAGAGAGAGAGAGAGAGATGATGATGATGAAACTATGGTAGGATTACAAGAAAGTGAGTTCATCTGCTGATACTGCAAAAATCTAATACTGACGTTCTGAGAGAGAGAGAGAGAGAGAGAGAGAGAGAGAGAGAGAGAGAGATGATGAAAAACCTGACAGCATTGAAAAGCACAGTCAGTCTACTGATACTGGAAATGTAATGCTCATTCTGCGAGAGAGAGAGAGAGAGAGAGAGAGAGAGAGAGAGAGAGAGAGAGAGAGAGAGAGAGAGAGAGATGATGAAAAATCTGACAGCATTGAAAAGCACAGTCAGTCTACTGATACTGAAAAATGTAATACTAATATTCTGAGAGAGAGAGAGAGAGAGAGAGAGAGAGAGAGAGAGAGAGTAAAACTGTCTTACGCTCACTAATAACTTCCAGTTTCTCCCGGAATTCTCCAAACCCCAAACAAGAATTACATTACCAGCAAATTCATAAGTAACCACGAGAGAAAGCGAAAAAGAAAAAAAATAAATAAAAAGATAAAGGTCCCAAACAATAACAACACAGGACAACAGAATTACCAATGAAACCGAGGGACGGCCAGCCTGAGGGAAAGCTCTGTCAGAGCGCCCCCTTCCCACCCACCCCCGCCCCCACCCCTTTTTAGAGGGGCCGGAGAATAGGGCGAATATCAAAACATTAAACTTTCAGTTTCATCTCGGCAAACTTTGGTCCTGGGCTGACGAAACGCGAATGGAAGAGGAAAAGTTAAGGAAGGAAAAAAAAAAATAAATAAAAGGGGGCGGTGGATGCTGAAAGGAATTGGGATGAAGAAAAAGGGACGTGGGATACTGAAAGGATTCACAGACGCAAAAAAAAAAGAGAATAAAATAAAAAAATAAAAAACAGTGGACGTTGAATGGAATATACTATATCCCAAGATCAGTTACGAGGTAAGCAACTAGTGTACAGCATCATAACTTTATATGATGATTGATAAAGTTAGATATATTCAACTCTTCGCATATCAAATATTTATACTCTGTACATTAAACGCTTCGCATATCAAATAGCAAACTGCACACAACTTGAACATTAATGAAAGGTAGATAACATCCAATTTCAGAGCTTCGCAGGGAAGAGCACAAAACGCTATTTGAAGCTTTGCATAGGAAATTCATTACGTCTGTTATCTATACATACGAGAGGTGCATACAAGAAAGTATTTGAAATTATGAATACACACACACATACATACATACATACATATATATATATATATATATATATATATATATATATATATATATATATATATATATAATAATTTAAAATGATTTTTTGTCACACAAACCATTATATTTTTTATATTTACAAATATTAAGCCACAAATTTCTTTTGATATCAAGTTATTCCCAAGGCAGAGTGAATCTGATATTAAACGAATTTTGTAGCATAATATTTGCGAACAAACAAACACAAACACACACACAGACACACACACACACACACATATATATATATATATATATATATATATATATATATATATATATATACATATACATATATACAGTATATACATAAATATATAATTTGAATAAACGTCCCGACACTGCTCACAACATTCCGAATAACGTGAAGGAACAGAATTCCCTTAACAGGAGAGGGAAGAGAAATTAAAAACAAAAAAGAAAATAAAACGAAAAAAAAATAACGAAAGACCTACTCTAATATGCACCCTTTTGTAACCACCAAATATTGACCTCCACGTCGACCTTAAGAGTCCCCAAGAGACGAGGATGTGCATACGGAAACGTGAAGAAAATGCATAAAATAAATAAGAGAAATACACGCAGCACGTAAATTCCTATGTACATTTACGTTGTGTGTCCACGGAAGATATTTATTTAACTTTCGAATTCTTCTCTTCTCAGCGCTTTATTCTCTGCTATAATTCTTTCCTTCTCGGGTGTACTGTAATTTTTCGATTCAGCTTCAGTGTTCAATTTCGTTTAACTGATATTCCATATTTAACGGCCATATTTATTCTTTTCTCTTAGGGATATTTAGTATTATTCTTTCTCTTTCAAATTTAGAAAATCTGAGAAAGAGATGACGAATCGGACAGAACAAAAGAACTAACGATAGAGACTAAAGGAGATCCTCTTGAGGAGAAAATACAGCGAAAGATTGAAAAACCTAACATGGCCGATAACCGCAGAGGGAAGAGAGTAAAAAAGAAATAAGGAACGAAAATAAATACAAATGAAGCGGGCGATAGTGGCATGGCGGAACTGAAGAATTCTCACGACAAGAAAGTGGAGAACCTGAGGTTTATTAGAAGCTGATGGAAAGGAGATTTTTGATTCCCAAACCATTGGAGAGACTGAACGGTATAACTGAAAGGCTGATCAATATATATATATATATATATATATATATATATATATATATATATATATATATATATATATATATATATATATATATATATATATATAATAACAATACTGAGGGGATATCATAAGAATCTAGAAGAGGACGCGCTCAAGGCAAAGAACTAATTAGTGTCAGAAAAGGAAAAGAAAGGAATGGTTGTGCAGGCTACGTTAAAATGTCTAAAATGTTCGGGGTTTTCCCATCAAAAGTTCGGCATCCTTGTTTCCAGCTCCAGGAACGACGAGAGAAATGTCTTTCGCCCAGGCGAAAACGCTTCAGCTCAGTAGGTGCAAGAACGCCGGTCTCCAGAAACAGTCTCCGCGATCCATCATATTGCCTTGAAGGCTTCAAGCGCAGGAAGTGTCATATTCTAAAACCTGAGTATGAGAAGGCTATGAGTAAAGTTATTAATGGATTGGGTGACGACGCAGATCAAGCAAGAGGAAATGAAGGAGGCTAAAAGAGATCGTCCAGAAGGAAGGAAAACAAGGGAATGGAACTGATAACAAGTCAGATAGCTCCAGCGTACAATAATCCACCTGTGAAGAAACGCAGAAAAGGAGATCGCCGAGGGCCAAAGGATCCTCAGCCTAACCAACCAGTGGAGGGGACAATCCTCCTCAGAGGCTGCTTCCCTGGAGGAAGGCAGGCTTCCTGCCAGGCTGGGGAAGCGGGCCTGAGGAAGGCCCCACCAAAAAGGCTGAGGGATCCTCGACCTAGCCAGCCAGTGGAGGGGACAATACTCCTCAGAGGCTGCTTCCTTGGAGGAAGGCAGGCTTCCTGCCAGGCTGGGGAAGTGGGCCTGAGGAAAACCCCACTGCAAAGGCTGAGGGCCAAGGAGAGCAGGCCTGAGGAAGGCCCCACCAAAAAGGCTGAGGGCCAAAGGATCCTCAGCCTAGCCAGCCAGTGGAGGGGACAATCCTCCTCAGAGGCTGCTTCCCTGGAGGAAGGCAGGTTCCCTGCCAGGCTGGGGAAGCAGGCATGAGGAAGGCCCCACCAAAAAGGCTGAAGGCCGAGGTATCCTCGACCTAGCCAGCCAGTGGAGGGGACAATCCTCCTCAGAGGCTGCTTCCTTGGAGGAAGGCAGGCTTCCTGCCAGGCTGGGGAAGCGGGCATGAGGAAGGCCCCACCAAAAAGGCTGAAGGCCAAAGGATCCTCAGCCTAGCCAGCCAGTGGAGGGGACAATCCTCCTCAGAGGCTGCTTCCCTGGAGGAAGGCAGGTTCCCTGCCAGGCTGGGGAAGCGGGCCTGGGGAAGGCCCCACCAAAAAGGCTGAGGGCCAAAGGATCCTCAGCCTAGCCAGCCAGTGGAGGGGACAATCCTCCTCAGAGGCTGCTTCCCTGGAGGAAGGCAGGCTTCCTGCCAGGCTGGGGAAGCGGGCCTGGGGAAGGCCCCACCAAAAAGGCTGAGGGCCAAAGGATCCTCAGCCTAGCCAGCCAGTGGAGGGGACAATCTTCCTCAGAGGCTGCTTCCTGGAGGAAGGCAGGCTTCCTGCCAGGCTGGGAAGCGGGCCTGGGAAGGCCCACCAAAAGGCTGAGGGCCAAAGGATCCTCAGCCTAGCCAGCCAGTGGAGGGGACAATCCTCCTCAGAGGCTGCTTCCCTGGAGGTAGGCAGGCTTCCTGCCAGGCTGGGGAAGCGGGCCTGAGGAAGGCCCCACCAAAAAGGCTGAGGGCCAAAGGATCCTCAGCCTAGCCAGCCAGTGGAGGGGACAATCCTCCTCAGAGGCTGCTTCCCTGGAGGAAGGCAGGCTTCCTGCCAGGCTGGGGAAGTGGGCCTGAGGAAGGCCCCACCAAAAGGCTGAGGATCCTCAACCTAGCCAGCCAGTGGAGGGACAATCCTCCTCAGAGGCTGCTTCCTGAGGTAGGCAGGCTTCCTGCCAGGCTGGGAAGCGGGCCTGAGGAAGGCCCCACCAAAAAGGCTGAGGGATCCTCAACCTAGCCAGCCAGTGGAGGGGACAATCCTCTTCAGAGGCTGCTTCCCTGGAGGTAGGCTGGCTTCCTGCCAGGCTGGGGAAGCGGGCCTGAGGAAGGCCCCACCAAAAAGGCTGAGGTCTGAGGGATCCTCAACCTAGCCAGCC
>NC_089779.1:14012332-14049832 GCF_040412425.1 Macrobrachium rosenbergii
GGTCCAGATGGGAAATATAACGAGTGTTTGTTCTGGATATTGGCCGTTATCATTCTTACACTCGCTCTCTCTCTCTCTCTCTCTCTCTCTCTCTCTCTCTCTCTCTCTCTCTCACACACACACACACACACACACACACAAGAGCAAGAATAGCAAGCTCCGTGAACAGCAAGGTAAGCACGGTAAAATAACAGGCTAAATACTGTAGTCAGAACGTAAGCAATTATATTATCAGTTTACAACTGCATCTTTCGTCAAGGTCACATTTACGCTTCGTAAACGAAACTTGAAAACAGGTGACTGGAAAAGGTAAGCAAAACAGACACACACTTCGTGGGACGGCGACATAATGTATTACACAGCAAATCACACACACAAATACACACACACACACACACACACACACACACACACACACACACACATATATATATATATATATATATATATATATATATATATATATATATGTATGTGTATACTTGTATGTATACGTGTACGTGTATTCGTAAATGATTACCTTGACATATTTGTAATTATAATTGGTATATATATATATATATATATATATATATATATATATATATATATATATATATATATATATATATATATATATTAGATGTACATATGACTACACTTGATAAAAACACCAAGATCTTTTTACTTTTATTTAGCTAGACTACGTGATCGACACACTGCTGGGACACTCAATCTTGCTACCATTTCACAACTACATAGCTGTATTTTATTCCAGTTCAAAGAAACAAAAAATATTTCAAGTCAAAATGGTGAGCTGAACTTAACCAAAAAGAAAAATTTCTATACTTTTCCGTAAAAAAAAAATTATTCCGTAATAATACGATGGGAAGGACATATAAATTTGTCTCTCAACACGGAAGGCTATGATTAATGGCTTTTCCAACGTAATAAAGCCCAGTGCTATCTACTGCACTTACTGCGCATCAAAACATGAGAAAATTCTGAACAAAATATTATTTTCTGTTCTTTACAGAGAACCTGCTTCTCAATACATTTTTTGATTGACGTGTAAACGATTTTTTTTATGCGAAGATAGTCACTTTAGACTTACTTTAAGGCTGAGCTGTTTTTAAATCCAGTATGTTAAAAAAAATACTGAAAAAAAATGTTGAAAATGACAAGTTAAAGGTAGCCGAAAAAATTCTTACTCTACAATAAAATAAGTTAATGTATATAAATAAATATATATAACACACATATATATATATATATATATATATATATATATATATACTGTATATATATATATATATATATATATATATATATATATATATATATATATATATATA
Organism: Macrobrachium rosenbergii; assembly: GCF_040412425.1. Taxonomy (NCBI): domain Eukaryota; kingdom Metazoa; phylum Arthropoda; class Malacostraca; order Decapoda; family Palaemonidae; genus Macrobrachium; species Macrobrachium rosenbergii. The sequence goes on from NC_089779.1 coordinate 14,013,667, forward strand.
GTATATATACAGTACATATATAGAATTAAATATATAAATATATATACATATGCAGCATATATATGCATATATCTATAATCTGGCACCAGGCAAAATTTTGATCCACCGCCCCGCCAGTGCAACGTGCATTGATTTTGTTACGCCAGCAACGGTACGGATAAACTAATAAGTACGCAAGTTAAATTAGTTTCAAACATTATACCAGTAATCTTCTTAATTTAAAATGAAAAGTCAAAACAAGGATGGGTTTAGAAACTAATTTTTTTTTTTTTACCTATTGTCATTATTATTCAGGATGCATTATTCTTAAGGCCTGTCCACAATAGGAAACACTGTTTAGAAACAAAGTTTGCAAACTGTCTGCAAACAGTTTCTTGGAAAATGTTTGTAAACAGCTTGCAAACAATGTTTCCTAGTGTGGACAGGCCTTTCCAGATAATGTACATGCTGCGTAAATACGATGGAGTTGCATTTTATTAAAATTCTGACACTATTTCGACGGCATGGGTACACCAGTATGTGTATGTATGTATGTATGCATGTATGAATATATTTCTGTATGTATGCATGTATGTATATATACATACATACATATATATATATATATATATATATATATATATATATATATATATATATATATATATATATATATATATAACGTACCAGAATAAAACCCACTTCGACCTCAAGGCAGCCAGCAGCCCGTAAGCACCAAGGCAAAAGAAGGCAGCACAGGCGGACCTTGCTTGCAAGCAAAGGGCAGAGGGAGCAAAAGCAAGCGTCTATGGAATCTTAAAGGCCGACATGGAAACGCCATTAGCAATGCACGTAGCTCCTCATCAATAAATCCGCCTCCTTTCTTGCCTCCAAGCACAAATCTCCCACCCTCACTTACTCTGCCTCCCGAAACCTCAAGGATGGACTGACGCTCCTCTCAGTTTGTTGTCACATGGAGAGAGAGAGAGAGAGAGAAAGAGAGAGAGAGCGAGAGAGAGAGAGAACTGACACTCCTTTTTTGTTGTCACATGGAGAGAGAGAGAGAGAGAGAGAGAGAGAGAGAGAGAGAGAGAGAGAGAGAACAAAGTATGCCAACAGCGCCCCGAGTAAAAGTAACTTCTACTTAATAAACTAAATGAATACCAAAATACAGAGAGAGAGAGAGAGAGAGAGAGAGAGAGAGAGAGAGAGAGAGAGAGAGAGAGAGGGTTATATAGTATCACAAATCCAACTTTAAGTTCTATATAGTACTGCTCTTACAATGCACAACGCGCACTTCGAAATAAATGTTATATGATGACGCAAGATGCCATTTGCGCAGAATTTCATCAATCACCCCGGCGCCAAAAATATAATTCCTGTAACATCGCTTCTGACATATTCGCCAACAGTTGCATCACATAAGGCCTGAGGACTCCAGCCTAGAGATTGCCGGTTTGATTCCTAACGGGCGGACAAAATCTACATATAATTTCCAACACGAATGCTGAGTGGGTATTTTTGTGGAAAGAAAATATTCGCTTTTTGCAAAAAAAAAAAAAACTTTTCCAGGCGTCTATAAAACAAAAACAAACCCGAAAAGTCTTTATAGCTATCCAATGGCCATGTCACAAGACTTTCCTTCTAAATTGCTTATGAATTATTCCATTCGGCCGACGTTGCGACAATACGTAATTCCCTCGAACCCAATTCAAGATTTTTATCTCGACCCATACCAAACCGACGCAGGAATTTCATCCGCCAACAAAATACTGTCGACCCAAAACCCATCAGGGAGTGAATGGTAAAATACCCTTGATATGATTCTGATATGACTGCCGTTTTCTCTATAAATGCATCGCCCAAAAGATAAAAGGAAAGAATTCTGGAATGGCTGCATCTCGAGAAAAGAACGCTACTTCATCATGTAACTGAATTGCCAACCGCCCACCAATTTTTGTACGTAGTTCCTAAAGTAATGACAGTAGGGAAGGAAGGAAGAGAGAGAGAGAGAGAGAGAGAGAGAGAGAGAGAGAGAGAGAGAGAGAGAGAGAGAGAGAGAGAGAAGGTGGTGATGAAAGGGGAATGGAACATGATACATTCGACATGGAAAAGTACTTCTGAATTGGACAAGGAATACAATAGTTTAAAATACGTGGACGGGCAGAAGTGGTTATGAAAATGTTCAGGACGGTAATGCATGCACCTTCAAGATTAAAAATACTAAAAGAGAGAGAGAGAGAGAGAGAGAGAGAGAGAGAGAGAGAGAGAGAGAGAGAGAGAGAGAGAGAGAGAGGCTATATCTCCTACAGTTACTCAACTAAAATGACCTCAAATGACACGACACATCTACAGGTCATGGACAACACTTGTGGAGGAGGAGGAGGAGGAGGAGGAGGAGGAGGAGGAGGAGGAGGAGGAGGAGGAGAGAGAGAGAGAGAGAGAGAGAGAGAGAGAGAGAGAGAGAGAGAGAGAGAACTCAAGCCCACCTTAAACCCCAATGGAAAGAGCAATCAAAGGGTTACGCTGAGAATTCTTTAAGGGTCTAAGTGCCCTTCCTTAAGGGCACCTCAAGAGGCCCTTAAGGGATCTAAGGTGGTCTCTCCAGGGAGATGCTCGAGACATGGCCCCCAGACACGAAGGAAAGTCTTCAAGGCTTAAGGGCGACTTTCTTAGCTGTGTCTTTTCATATTTTTTAATCTTTTCAGGTGCGATTTCACTTGTACGCGACAACGCCACAAAAATATATGAAGTTCATTTCTCGAGGGTGCTAAGAGAGAGAGAGAGAGAGAGAGAGAGAGAGAGAGAGAGAGAGAGAGAGAGAGAGAGAGAGAGAGAGAGAGAGCAAGCATTTTTAAGTGCTATAAATGTATATATCAATTGGTCACACCACTGAAAATAATGTAACAAAAAATAAGTGCATATCAAATAGAACTCAAAAGAGAGAGAGAGAGAGAGAGAGAGAGAGAGAGAGAGAGAGAGAGAGATAGCATTTTTAAGTGCTATAAATGTATAAACATCAGTTGGTCACACCACTGAAAATAATGTAACAGAAAATAATTACATACCGAATAGAACTCAAAAAGGAATTATCTTAAACAAATAGGAGAAATCACTAGCCACTTACAAACTCATGTGTCTGAATAAAATCTTTTGAATATTCAATATTCACGCCAACTGCTCCCCAAAAACCAACCACAATTCATAACGAATGACAGACAAACCAAGCGTACACCAGCCGATGATGAAGTCACGAGCTCAAAGAATTTCATTTTCTTTTTCAGTTGGTTTGAGTCCTTCTGGGACCACACCAGTGGATACATTGCAATGCTAATGGCAAACATGATCGGGAAAGACTTCAATTCCGCAACAGAATTCAATTATCTTTTGCCAATAGACTGAGAACGAGCGGAAGAGTAACAAAGGATATAGAGAGGGGGAGATGGCAAACAATAAAGAAGATAGGAGATAGCAAACCACAAATATAGAAGTAGCAAACGATACGGACAGGAGGAGATATTATTATTATTATTATTATTATTATTATTATTATTATTCAGAGGACGAACCCTATTCATATGGAACAAACCCACCACAAGGGGCCATTATCTTGAAGTTCAAGCTTCCAAAAAATATTGTGGTGCTCATTCGAAAGAAGTAACAGAAGGTAATGGGAAATAAAGAAAGAAGAGACCTGTTATTGGAAAAACAGATAAATTAACAAATACATAAATCAATAAATAAAAATGTAAGTCAATTATCAAAATACGAGGTGAATACAATATAAAACTGAACATCAACAAACAGAACAAAAAAGATACGCAAAAATGTAAAGAAGTCTTTCCATTCTTCACTTTCCTTCGAAATACTTCCAGACTCTGAATTCCCCTTAGTCTTGCCTTCCCATAGAATTGAAGTTCGGGAGGTAAATCTGTCAAAACTTACGGACCGAATACTTTGAATTGACTCTTGAATGTTTGGCTCGTACAGCACGAATGTAGTATAAAAGGAAAAGGAAATACTGGAGAGAGAGAGAGAGAGAGAGAGAGAGAGAGAGAGAGAGAGAGAGAGAGAGAGAGAGAGAGAGAGAGAGAGGAGCTCTCGCATCAATATTTTGTGAGAGAGAGAGAGAGATACAGAGAGAGAATGGAGCTCTGACATCATTGTTTTAAGAGAGAGAGAGAGAGAGAGAGAGAGAGAAGAATAAATGAATGGAGCTCTGACATCATTGTTTAGAGAGAGAGAGAGAGAGAGAGAGAGAGAGAGAGAGAGAGAGAGAGAAGAACAGATGAATGGTTTATCAACGGTGGGGCAAGGCCCTACAATTTTAACTATGGCGGGATACATTTTAACAGAGCGCTTTCTTCCTCCCTACAACGCCAATTACAACACAAAACATTATTCTCCAACAACTACGTACCTGATTCACATTTTTGGGAAACTCCCCCATTGTTTCATTTCTCGCTTGGGATCAAATGTGGGGTCCCTTCGGTTGCGCGCATAGAGTGCTACCACTGCACCACGAGAGAGAGAGAGAGAGAGAGAGAGAGAGAGAGAGAGAGAGAGAGAGAGACAGAGAGAAAACAAAGTATGCCAACAGCGTCCCTAGTAATAAAACCTACTTAAAAAACAAAATTGACACTAAATAGAAAACCAAAGAAACACACTCGTGACGAGAGAGAGAGAGAGAGAGAGAGAGAGAGAGAGAGAGAGAGAGAGAGAGAGAGAGAAACGAAGTATGCAAACAGCTTTCCGAGTACCAATACCTACTACTTAAAAAACAAAAAATTGACAGAAATTTAGAAAACCATAGAAGCACACTCATGACAGGGACGAGAGAGAGAGAGAGAGAGAGAGAGAGAGAGAGAGAGAGAGAGAGAGAGAGAGAGAGAGAGAGAGAGAGAATAGAATTTAGGCAATAACGACACTGAAGCTAAACACGTTTCCTCGCTTAGCTAATGGAGGTTAACGTTTGCATAAACAGTTCGATGGCGTTACCTAATCGCAAATTTTATCTCCTTGGCTGTGTAGCTGTCTCGCGACGGGGGAATCGAATTCTCTTAGACGAGCCTTACTAATAGACGACACCTGTCGGCGGACGGGAATAAAACTATCGTAAATTCCTGTCCAATTTGCGACTTCCGCTCGCTCGGCGGGATAGGGGATTTATCTGTTATTATCATTTCTTCCGTTGACTCAGAGGTATGGGGGATTAATCTTCCTCTATCATTTCCTCCAGTGGCTTTAGAGATGGGGGATTTATCAGCTGTATAATTTCTAAATGGCATCTATATAGTGGAGCCAAGGTTCTGTCGTTTGTTATTGAAAATAACATACCACAACAACGCGGTCTTGCTTAGTAAGTAAGTAAGTAAGTAAGTGAGAGAGAGAGAGAGAGAGAGAGAGAGAGAGAGAGAGAGAGAGAGAGAGAGAGAGAGAGACAGAGAGAGATAAAGCACATCAATGATATCTACTACATACAGCAGTTAGCTTTCGTATACATTTAGTCTCTCCCTCTCTCTTGGAAGCGAGAGAGAGAGAGAGAGAGAGAGAGAGAGAGAGAGAGAGAGAGAGAGAGAGAGAGAGAGAGAACGCGCATCAGTGATATCTACTATTATACATAGGAGTAAACCCTGAGACTCTCATGTGCATTTAACCTCTCTCTCTCTCTCTCTCTCTCTCTCTCTCTCTCTCTCTCTCTCTCTCTCTACCAAGCTATAAACAAGGCAACAGATGCCCCTGAGTACGGCCATCCCAACATTATTTTCAACGTCGCTTGATATTTGAGACCAGATAATGCGTAAAGCGTTTACGCCAAGCAATGGCCATGAGAGAGAGAGAGAGAGAGAGAGAGAGAGAGAGAGAGAGAGAGAGAGAGAGAGAGAGAGTATGCCAACAGCGTCCTGAGCAAAAGTACCTTCTATTTAAACAAAATTGATACAGAGAGAGAGAGAGAGAGAGAGAGAGAGAGAGAGAGAGAGAGAGAGAGAGAGAGAGAACAAAGTATGCCAACAGCGTCCTGAGCAAAAGTACCTTCTATTTAAACAAAATTGATACAGAGAGAGAGAGAGAGAGAGAGAGAGAGAGAGAGAGAGAGAGAGAGAGAGAGAGAGAGAGATACTTCTAATGGTTCTTGTCATACTGACATACATATCATAAGAGGACAAATTAAATTGGACAAAATACTGCAATTTGTGGAGAGAGAGAGAGAGAGAGAGAGAGAGAGAGAGAGAGAGAGAGAGAGACTTTTAATGGTTCCTGTCATACTGACATACATATCACTGAAGGACAAATTAAATAAGACAAAATACAGCAGTTTGATGGGTTCTGTCCAGACCTATCTCCTATCTAATCTTTCTAAATGAAAATAATATTTCTTCGCTACAAATATCCACGCGCATGCGCCAAGGAACTGGCATTTTCTCCTTCTCTCCCCATTTCCACACTTTTCTAACAGTGCACAACGCCTTGAGAACATAATTCAAAGCTAAAGAAATTGTTATCTATATCATAAATCACACATACAGGACTGACTGGATTTTACCTCACTGGGTCCAATAGTTGTCAAGAACAACAAAGGTATATAATAACAAGAATAATTGTATCAACAATAATGATATACGTCCTTTCCGCTCAAGATCATACACAAATACAGTATGCAAAGAAAGACAGAACTATTACACCACATTGTTAATAATAATAATAATAATAATAATAATAATAATAATAAAATTATTTACCTAGACATTATAGATTACCATTTACGATAATAATAATAATAATAATAATAATAATAATAATAATAATAATAATAATAATAATAATATTTACCTAGACATTACAGAATACCATTTACGAAAATCATAATAATAATAATAATAATAATAATAATAATAATAATAATAATAATAATATCTTTTTATTTCGGCTCAGGGCAATAGACAAAGGTAGATAATGTAGAAACATACAATACACATATTCTACATACATGGGAGAAGTAGCTATAATAATAAATAGCTACACCTAAACAATTGCCTAGAAGAACAGTAATAGTAGTAATCATAATAAATGTATCAACAATGCAATTCCATAAAAATATGTACGTAAAAATATATTGCGAAGAGAATTTGAGGATAAAGGAATATAAAAGATCTTGTTAGTGTTTGTGTATCTTTAACATTCAATTTCTACATTTGTATATTATGTATGAACTTAAAACCACACGCTGAAATAAATAAAGTATCATTATCATGTTACCCACCACATAAAAAGCAGCAATATATATATATATATATATATATATATATATATATATATATATAATTTTATATATAATTTATAAATATATATATTTATATATATACATATACATATATATATATATATATATATATATATATATATATATATATATATATATATATATAAGGATATCTGCTACTCCCCTTTCAGCCAATGAGATCACATCGCCTTCCCAGACCCCCCACCCCCCCTTTCTACTTAAACCAAGAGGGGGCTCATACAGTCCATATGTTTACTCTTAGGGGTTTGAAAATAACCCCTATTGACAGTAAACGACTTGCCCTTCGTCTTTTATCTGATAAACGACCATTTAAAAAGTCCTCGGCCGCCATTCGCCGTAGGTTCATTACGGCGAGACATATGTCCCACCGTGGTATTCTAGATAAGGCTTCGGAGTTATGGGGGGGGAACTTCTATGTTCCCACTAGGGCTGTTCCACTACAGCCCTAGCTAAAATAATGCACCTTTTTATGGCGCGGCGATTAGAGTTATCTGATAATTCTCTTTGGCGCCTTCTGGAAACAGATTAATGGCCATCAACTACTTGGGTTCTCTTTTCGGTGCTATCTCGCGTTCATTCGTAATCGGGGTTGGGTGAGGTGCCAATATTCAGAGCGGAGATAAGAGTAGCATGAGAAATCTTCCAGCAACTTTCGACGAAAAATTTTTGGTCCCAGTGCTATAGGCTTCTGGCCTAGACCTGTCATCTCATCCAAATCCTTCGGGCCAACCCTATGAGAGCTAATAGTCAGCTCTGTGGTCTGGTTAAACTGTTTTGATAATAACTGACGAAAAATTAATTACCGAAAGATAAAATGAATAACTTTCACTGAATCATTACCTTTCACTTTCTATAAAAAGAAAGGTATCATACTGGTTATCTTATGGAGATGAGAGGAGCATTAGACGTTTTCCAACATTTGATGAAAAATTAACTCATAAAAAAGAAAATGGACAACTTTCATTGAACTATTACTTTTCATTTTCTATAAAAGAGAAAGATATCGAACTGGATATCTTACGATTTATTATTATTATTATTATTATTATTATTATTATTATTATTATTATTATTATTATTATTATTATTATTCATGCAATCTTGAAACTAAGTTTACCAGGTAGAACACTGCTCTTGTTACCAGGGTAAAAAAAAATTCTTTTTAATACGGTTAATTCTTGTTCCTTAACCTACGGATCCATGCTTATAGCTAAGCAGATTTGCTTGGGAATTATCAAGATCTTTATTTCCAAAGAGCCTGTCTTGAGTATAGGGACATAAACCTAATCCTTATATTTATTAAAAAAAATCCAAGAGCCAGGCGACAACTGAACTCACCCTAATATGTGGTTGTTTAAATATAGAGGATTTAAGCAACCGCATCAAGGTCTCACTTGGAAATTAGGACCCATGTCCTAAAATCAATAAATTATAAACAACGTACGGAAGTAGGCAAATTCAAAATAATTTCCATTGGAATCATATTTCTTTTGAGTACATAATAATAATAATAATAATAATAATAATAATAATAATAATAATAATAATAATAATAATAATAAACTGCATTAACAGGCAAAAGATACGCATATTACTACAATTTATTTATATAACTGTGGATTTTTATTACATAATAACAGTTTATCAAGAGTGTAAATTTAATAATAATAATAATAATAATAATAATAATAATAATAATAATAATAATAATAATAATAATAATAATAATAATATTTCACTTCCAAGCGTACAAAAATTTCAATGTTTAAAAACAGTAGCCATTAAAAGAAAATACAATACCAAGATAAAAAAGAAATTCCACCAAGAAAAATTCACAATTCATCCTTTCTGCGAATCAGCACAGATCCTAATTATTTTATTCTGTTCTGACAATTCCCAATCGCACCCAGTTTTCAAGTGGGAAAAAATACCGATCCATTTTACATTATTCAACACCCCCCCCCCAAAATGAACAAGACGAACCCTTGTCATAACAAACGGTAAACGGGAGAAATAAGTATAAAAAAAAAAAAAACTCATTTGGTTAGTAGGTCTCGACCCCTCGAGATATTAATCTTTAATGCCGATTTTTTATGGCCATAACCTTACCCAAAACAGCTGGGAGAGGTCAGCATCTGTCCACCCTCGGTGCACCTGGTCGCACCACGAGAGGCCTACAGAAAATAGGTCACATATTGGTCACATAAGGTCGTGAGGTTCATCTTCAAGTCAGGTCGGAAACTGAAGTGATAATAATATTATGTATTCTAATGAATATATATAAGTAAACATGATGAATATAACAGCATAGTATATATGAATAATCACAAGTGTTTTACAGATACAGACATATAACTAATATTAAAAAAAATGATAATACAGTGTCATTTTAATCCATATAACTAAAATTAGCAAGATATAAATAATAATATAACACCAAAGGATATATTAATAATACCAGGTGTTTTACAGATAATGACATACAATTAATAGTAAAGAGAATTACATTCAGGTACAGGAATGTGGGTCAAGGTTGACGTTTGTGCGACGTTCCTAAAAGCTTCAAGTTTTACTAAATGTTTATCATTTCAGAAAGTGATGTCTAGATAACTAAGAGAAAGTGGTGTTTTGTATCACACTGCGCGCGTGCTATTGCATACACAGAGAAATAATCTTGTATGTATGTTTTAATGGATACTCTTATCACTGACATAAATAAATTATATATATATATATATATATATATATATATATATGTATATATATGTATATATATCACTAACATTAAATTATATATACATATATATATATTATATATATATATATGTATATATAATTTAATGTTAGTGATATATATATATATATATATATATATATATATATATATAATTGAATGTTAGTGGTAATTCTGTTATTTACTGTTACAAACTAAAAAAAAGCTGTATGGATAGACTATGTGTTTACATACATACATACATACACACACACGCACACACACACGCATATATATATATATATATATATATATATATATATATATATATATATATATATATATATATATGTATAACTGAATCACAAAAATATGGAACGTGATGAATATATAAATAAAGATAAAATCCACGAAGGAAACGGAAACACTGGAGTGCTGCGAGGCCTTTCCAATCTCGAAAATACGTTCGTATACTCAACCGTAATACAAACATACACTTTCAGTCAACACCTAGATAACCCATGCCCACAACGACTATAAAACCATAAAACATATTGTCACAGACAACTACTGCTCTTAAAAACTCTGGAGTTTAAAGAAGCTTCCACCGTTGGTCCCATCAGCCGCTACTGTTCTGAAAGTAAACCCTTTCGACGAAATCACCTGCAATCCATAATCTCCCTCACCATAACTTTTTACTGGCTCGGCGACGAGTCCCTTCCTTCCACCAGCTTCCACAAAACCTCGTAACTTTTATCAGCCTGCGCCTTTCTCCCCCGAACCGTCCGCAACAATTACAGCCCATCAGCAGCGACCTTCCAAGTGCCATCCAAAGGTTGGACACCGAGCATAAAGCGGCTACAGAAACAATTATTGGCTCAGTGAAATCGCTTCTCTGTGGCACATGAGGTGGATATGGAATCAGAAAACGGACTGGGGAGAGGGGGGGGGGGTATGAGGGAGAGAAGGGGGCAGGAGAAGCAGAAGCAGACGGAAAGACACTACAGAGGGGGAGAGGGGGGAAGGGGCGTGAGGGTAGATTCCATCTTCATAAAAATCTTTTAAAAGCCTGCGAAGCGAAAGCCGTCGTCGCCATGGAAGGGAGAGATGGGGGAGCGACCACTCCGACATCTGAAACGACATTTTAAGAATCAGGTCGCATCCTAGACTTCCATTTCCTCTCTGGGAGGGATGGGGCGCCGGGAGGAAGATGACAGCGGCAGTAGCAGCAGCAGTAGCAGGAGAAGTAGCAGGAGCAAACTCATTCGACGGCGGTGGAGAGGACGTAAAAGAACGTCGTAAAAGTTCACTAAAAACGACTCCGAAGGAAAATGTTGATAAAACACAAGTAAATGGCTCCGAGGAAGAGGAAAGTACCACCAATGGAAGAAGAAGAAGAAGAAGAAGAAGAAGAAGAAGAAGAAGAAGAAGAAGAAGAAGAAGATGAAAAGACCGGTGACGTAAGAAAAAATATATCATAATTACACAAGAGATATCTGAATTCCAGGAATATTTCAGTTCCAAGTGATGCTCTTTTTAAAACACCGTAAACACATAAATCGTGTTTTCATAATGTGAAATGAAACGAAAACGCAAAAGAAAAGAGCAAAATAGAAAAATTATTTTCTTTTCCCAAGGTTCAAAGGCAGAAAATACATAAATGAACCTTTTCCATACTGCATGGAAAATAAAAATAAAAAAAAATTAACTGAGGCCGCAAAGTATAAAAACATTATCCTCAATCAAATTCTCGGATTTATTTACTATAAAAATTATGTTTACGTACGTGTAAATTCATCTAATTGTTTACTTTTACTCATTTGATATATTCCTTTACAAGAGTAATAACATCTGCCCTTTTTAAAATGTGAACATTAATATCATGGTTGATTGCTTAACAAATTAATAACACTTCAGCTTCTTTACATCAACGTGTGTCGTAATAATAATAATAATAATAATAATAATAATAATAGAAAAAACAGCTTAACAAGTGGACAAATAACAAAAGCATGTATACAAATATATAGTAAAACTTAAGTTTCTTCACATCAATGCATGCAAATATAATAATAATAATAATAATAATAATAATAATAATAATAATAATAATAATGAACCTTAACAAGTGGACAAATTATAAAAAGTATTTATAGACATATATAGGAAGAAAAAATACAAGTAATACAAACTTTAAATACACCTCTTTCACGCATACATAAATAAGTGCATTTGTATAAATACACGTACAACAATTTATACATACACATACGTACACACGCCAAAAAGCAATCTAAAACAGATTAGAAGCTAAAATTAAGAAAACTTCCACTAATTAATCACGATCAAGCATAATTAAGTTTCTAAAAGCGAAGCACCTTTTCTTCCATGCAAATTAATTCGCGAACTCATTGCTATGCTTGAGATGACGCCGAAAATTTCGCATAATTAAAAAAAGCTCGGCAATTCGCCCAGAAAAAAATATAACGTATCCTTCAGTAAATTAATACGGATACACAATCTGTAATAGATTGAAAGTTATAATTCTGCGCAAGGCTTTAGCGGAATCAAATATTTCAAACCTGAACATTACTAAAAAAAAATATACCAAATAAACAGTGTTTCCTTAATAATGATATGTGCCACTGTTGACATTAACGTGGAATTGTGTACCGGGTAGTTGATCATCTGAGGCGGGTCGCAGCCAGCAGCATGCAGAATGGCGTGTGGCTAGCAACTTCATCACCCAACAAGAAGTTGCACCAATCAAGAGGACGTTCCAATATATAAATAAATAAATAAAATAAATATATAAATAAATAAATAAATAAATACAGATTTAATGCCATGTTCACTACCGCTCACCGAAGGAAGGTGCTTGAATTTAAAATGAAATATTCTTTTAAAATAAAGGGAAAAATAAGAATCTTACAACTTTCTTCCCCCCCCCCCATCCAGTTCTATTTTTAAATTACTCGTTCATTCATGGTTCATTTATTTCATGATTTTTAAAATAATCTTATTTCCTTTAGATATCTGACAGTAGGGGCTACAAGAAATAATGTTAATATGATGTTCACTGCCGCCTTTTCTTAGGAGTCCACCTACAACCAAAGGGCTTCATAAGTGAGGTTTATCATTTTTACTCTCCTTTCCCGTTTCTTAAAAAATCATTTTTTTTTAATAATTTTCTTAATGATTTTTTTCTTTAAAAAATATTTTCTTAAAAAACGAATGTTTTCTTAAAATAACTTTTAAAACTCATTTTTCTTAATGATTTTTTCTTTAAAAAATAATTTTTTCTTAAAAAATAACTGATTTTTTGTAAAAAAAAAATACTTTTTCTTAAAAAAATAATTTTTCTTAATGATTTTTTCTTACAAAAATAATTTTTTTGCTTAGAAAAAATAATTTTTCTAAAAAAAAAAAAATTGTCTTAATCGCACTCAAACGAATTAAACGAAACACGATACGAAAGAAAGTTCTCAATCCTTTCCACTCATTTTCACATGAAGACCGTCAACAAACTTTGGATAATAACCAGAGCAAACTAAAAAAAAAAAGAAAAAAGAAAAAAAAACTGGATAATGAACACAGAGCCAACTCGAACTTCCAAATCCAAACTTCCATCAAAACCATTTATATCATACCCTCCCTTCTTTTTAAAGCACACCATTCAAAAGAGGACCTAACATTAGCGTGCCCTTATCAGTTCTGGCCAGATGATAACGACCATCCATGAGGCTGTCTCGTTAATATCCTGTGAAGTGTAATTTGCGCCGTTTAAATTACCCATTAAACTCTAATCATACTTATCTCCATGGAGGGACATAATTGTATTCTAATGAAAAGGCCGTTTTATGGCCCCATCACCAGAGGTTCTTATTTTTCATTTTTATTTTCTCTTTCGAGTGAAATTTTTTCGTTTGATAATTCCCACCGTCTTGGACCTCTTCGGTAATCCTGACTCACGCGGTATTCCGCTGATTAAGACACGCTTGCGAATGGAATGGAATGGAATATGCAATTTAGGCTGATGGCCAACCGCTGCACTATGCAACAATTGTTAGAAGAGGGTGGAAGGTAAGATGGAAGAATGTGAATGGAAGTACAGTAAAAGGAATGAAAGGGGTTGCAGCTGTGGGCAGAAGGGACGCTGCAAAGAACCTTAAGTAATACCTACTGGGAACCGCGTGAGGTACACTGAAGGCACACTACCTCCCTACGGTGACACTTGAGTTATAATTCCTTTCCTTGCAAATTTATCTGTTGCAAAGTTCACTTCCTTTATTTCTTTAAGTCTTACGAAAATTCTAAACAAAAAAATTGACCAAGAGGTCGCCTTCACCATTTCAAGCACCTCTATCTTGTCAAATTTCCCAATTTCATGGGTTCTACATTGATTTATCTTAAAAAGCTACAGATCTGATTTGAATTTTGGGTGACAGTGTAGAAAATACATGGAATTTTTCATCGGAATAAATTTCTAGGATAAAATGTATTATACACATTGAAGTTAAATGAATTACAATAACATAAAAGCCTCAGTTTTTAAGATCTGAGGGCGGAGAGGAAAAGTGCGGACGGACAGACAAAGCCGGCACAATAGTTTTCTTTTACAGAAATGTAAATTAAACAAGGAAAAGTGCAGACGGACAGACAAAGCCGGCACAATAGTTTTCTTTTACAGAAATGTAAATTAAACAATGTATAATTTACATTTCGAATGCAAACACTGATACGACGTTAAGATGATGCTTTTCAGTAATTTTTCAAACAACAACTTTAAAATGAATGTCATGAAACTTGCATTCTCGACAGTCTGGCATAAGATCTTTTGGTTTATGGAAACATTTTTATGGAAATTAATTCTGTTCATGTACATACATACATGCACACACACTATACATACATACATACATATACACGCACAATATATATATACATAAATATATATATTATGTATATTATATATATATATATATATATATATATATATATATATATATGTATATATATATATATATATATATATATATATACATATATATATATATATATATATATATATATACATATATATATATATATATATATATATATATATATATATATATATATATATATATATATATAATATACAATATACAGTACATACCCACACAAACACACAGGGGCTGGCCAATCCTCTTCCACCAAAACAGGTATCTTGCGAATTCCTGCAAGCTCTTGCTTTCAAGTGGAAGAGGATCCTTGGTCCATTAGAGATGTTTAGTGCCTCAGACGTGTAATTTCCTCTGGTCCTTCTTACACATTATCATGTAATGGACACGGCGGCCTTTTCCTTATTAGTTTAAGGATTCTTTTTTTTTTTTTTTTTGCCAAGGACGGCGGGAAGAAGAGGAAGAGGGGACAACGGAAACGCCATGAGAGTGCTTCCGCCCTAAAGTGGACGATGAACGGTTGCTTTGCTACTTTTTCCCACTATCTGGGTTTGAGATTTCATTTTAATATGAACTTTTACGGGCCAGATAATTAGAACATAGAAATTAGGTCAGTCAGCGCTGAAGGGAAAATTGAGAGTAAGAGGTTTGAAAGCTGTAACAGGAGGAAAACCTCAAAGCAGTTGCACTATGAAACAATTGTTAGAAGAGGGTGGACAGTAAGATGGAAGAAAGAATACGAATGGAGGTATTGTAAAAGGAATCAATGGGGTTGCAGCTAGGGGCCGAAGGGAGGCTGCACAGAACCGTAAGTAATGCCTACAGTGTACCGCGTGAGGTGCACTGACAGCACTACACCCCTACGGAGTTTATAGGTTAGACTCACCATGATACTGACAATTCATATCAGTAACTGCTGTTATTTATCGACATGTGCAGCAGTTTGACTGAAGTAAGATTCTCGTGAACATTTACTCCATTCATAATCGTATTTTCGAGAATAATCAAAACAGTATATCACGGTCATATTACCAAAATGAAATAACTGAACTTTTCGGATTCCGCAATATGCTGTAGGTCCCGTTGCTAGGTAACCAGTTGGTTCTTAGCCACGTAAAATAACTCTAATCCTTCGGGCCAGCCCTAGGAGAGCTGTTCACCAGCTCAGTGGTCTGGTTAAACTAAGATATACTTAACTTTACCATTCTGGCATGGCAAGGGCAGTAATGTAGCTATCATCTATAAAAGATCTCAATTCACATCTTTTTCCATTTTAGTATCTCAAGATTTCAAGTGTTTTTGATCTTACTCAGTGAGTTTAAATCGTTTTATTTAAACAAACTCTTTTATTGTGTTCCAATGTTTTTCTGAACCTGACTCATATAGTTTAAATCTCTTTATTTAAACTCTCTTAATGTGTTCAAGTGTTTTTATGCACCTGATTCATATATAGTTTAAATAATTTTATTTAAACAACCTTTTTTAATGTGTTCAAGTGTTTTTCTGAACCTGACTCACGTAGTTTAAATCATTTTATTTAAACAAACTCTTTTGATGTGTTCACATGTTTTTGAACATGACTCATATAGTTTCTATCATTCTGTTTATACTAACTTTTAATGTGTTCAAGCGTTTTTCTGAACCTGACTCATATAGTTTAAATCATTCTATTTAAACAAACTCTTTTAATGTCTTCCCTCTCATGGCCATTTCTCTCTCAATTCCTTTATCATCCTTTTAAATATCATTACCCCAAGACACTAATTGCTTCAGGATGCACTGCGCTAAGACGAATTCTTTTGACCTCAAGAGAGAGAGAGAGAGAGAGAGAGAGAGAGAGAGAGAGAGAGAGAGAGAGAGAGAATTATAATGAGAAACTCAAAAGGAGCTTTTTTTTATGATCTCAAATACATTGTCCAATGTTTTCATTGTTTAATGACTTGGGCGTTCCCCCAGAGCTCCCTTCTTCTCTGTTTCTCCGCGCACGCGCGCGCCGTGTGTGTGTGTGTGGGGAGGAGGAGGAATCTCTTTGAATGGTCTACTCGTTGTAGCGAAAAACGTTAAAAATTATTAAGCTGTTGGAAGAAAATGTTCGCGATTTGCAATTTATTCTTTTGTTATCACAGTCTCGTCTCTGTTCATATCTTAGTCGCAATGTTATCTCCATTATTTATTGATTTGTAAGCTAGAGAACGAATAAATAAAAAACAACTGGTTGCATATATCCTCAAAACGAAATCATACATCAAACTGAACGGTTCCTAATATTCACAACAAATCACTTAAACCTGAAAAAGAAAAACATTGCGAACGAATAAAAATCTATCTACTTAAAATATAAATCATACGTAAAATAAAAACTTTTATATAACTGGCCGATTCCTAACATACCCATTAAATCACAAAAACCTGAATAATAAAAACATTACGAACTGATGAAAATATCAGACCACAAGACACCCAGCGGTACTGAGAGGTTAAAGAAAAAAAATAATAAAAAAGAATCTGTTGGTAAATAGATTTGAGGAAAAGGACAAGAGAGGTTTCGGGGGGTCAACCCGGGCGGGGTTTCATACCCGGTCACGAAGAATCATCAACCTTTTGTTGACAATGGAGATGGAATCTATTTGGTCGTTTCTTCTTTTCATTCGCTTTTACCCGATGTTTTTTTCCTTCTTCAACTCTTGGCGGAACTGTTGATTTGACTTCGTCTGTTTCTGTACTCCATTCTTTCATGTTTATGTTATCTCTCTCTCTCTCTCACTATATATATATATATATATATATATATATATATATATATATATATATATATATATATATATATATACATATATATATATATATATATATATATATATATATATATATATATATTCAGCTAAGCCCACAGGAAAAATAAAAGAAAGGAGTACCTTAGGTGAACATATTGTCACACGCTATTTAGTGACATATAAGCATATATGCTGGAGTGACGTAACGGCTGACCTATGGACCTTCTGGTATAAATACCGCTTTTCTGTAACTTTTTCTCATTCACTATTTGCCTGAGGAGAGAGACAGTTTGGTCTCTGAAATATAGCCTTTATTTTCCACATTTTGGCGTTTTTATGGGCTCCTTATATTTGACTGTGTGTGTGTGTTTATATATGTGTAATATATTATATATATATTTTAAGTGGTCGTCAAATAATGACTAACTAAAGCTATTCTTATTCCTTCCTTTTTTTTCTTCACCGATCGCATGTAAAAAGGTTGGTAGTTTCTCCCTTTCAATTTAACTCTTATTATTTATTCCTGTCTCTTGACTGACCAGTTCAATCTACGGAGGATACGAAAATAGCCTCTCTCTCTCTCTCTCTCTCTCTCTCTCTCTCTCTCTCTCTCTCTCTCTCTCTCTCTCTCTCTCTCTCCTTGTGTTTCTTCCATGGTAGTGAATGTCGCATCTTCTTTTCATATACTCTTATTCTTTACGTTTTTTTCAAAAGGATATTATTTCGCCTCTTTCTTTTATACCTAGTTTCTTTTTCGTTTCTTTTATGTTAGTGTTCGTGTTCATTCTGTGGATCCCTGTCTTTCTCTCCCTGTATAATTCATGAAAGTGTTTTTTATTTATTGTAAGAAAAAGTCACTAAAAATAGTGATGAACCACTTAGTTTGCGTATTATTATTATTATTATTATTATTATTATTATTATTATTATTATTATTATTATTATTATTATTATTATTATTATTATTTACTAAACTGTCTCAATGGCTACATCTGGCTGTCTGATGCTTAAAAGAAAAAACTAAATTACTTTTCATGTGTTACCGCTTTCACAGAAATGACATTTACACACATATGTACACTAAAACACACATATTACATACACTACAAACACACTGTAGTGAAAATTATACCCGGCAGTACAAAAAACATATGAAATGACGACACAAAAAACGACCATCAGTTGATTTTTACAACAATAATAAAAAAAACGACTATCAGTTGATTTTTACAACAATAAGTGTGTCTCAAATGCACACAGCCCAATAACTGGCATAAAAAAGGGACTTCAGACGCCAATAAAAAAAAAGCGATGAATGGGCGTGATCTGACACACACCAACTAGAGCAAACACAAACACAGCAATAATTCTCGAAAACATTTACTGACATCAATTTGCATAAAAATTACCCGCGTCTGACAGACTTGTTCCCCGTAGCGGGGGTAGGGCCGTCAGCGCACCTCTTGCGGTGCACTGTAGGCATTACTTCAGGCTCGTTGCAGCGTGCCTTCGGCCCCTAGCTGCGACCCCTTTCGTTCCTTTTATTGTATCTCCGTTCATATAGTCTTTCTTCCATATGACTTTCCAGCCTCTCCTAACAATTGATTCATGGTGCAGCTGCGAGGTTTTCCTCCTGTTACACCTTTCAAACCTTTTACTGTCAATTTCCGTTTCAGCGCTGAATGACCTCATAGGTCCCAGTGCTTGGCCTTTGACCTATATTCTATATTCCATTCAATTCAGACAGACTCATTTAAACGCGACTTTGTTGAAATCAGTTTCTAATATTCATTTTACACCAGGTTTTAGTTTTCTTTTGCCCTGCACTGGAAACATCTATAGACATGTAAGAACGAACTAACCGCTGATAAGCAACAAATTCAGCATTTTGCTTGACTTCAAATTTATGTCATGAAGGAAGGTCTTTTCTTGGCGTTTTATTAATGTCTGCCTTTATAAGCACGCGCGAGAGCGCACCCATATGAATACACAGCTAAATAAATATATTATATATATGCTTATATACATATACACGAGGATATATACCACAAGAATGCACGAACACACACGCATACACATATATATATGTATATGTATATATATACATATATATTATATACATATTCATAGATATATACATTTACATATATATATATATATATATATATATATATATATATATATATATATATATATATATATATATATATATATATATATATATCCGAGTCCACAGGTACACTACGAGAGATCTCTTACAGACGCCCATACATTTCTCTGGCGAATAAACGACCTCGCTCGTAGGGCGTGATGACAGACACACGCACACACACACACGCGGGGAGTCTCGCCATCACGTCCAGACAATGAAAATAATCGCCAAATGACTCGGCGGCAATGTCAACACGCCCCTGGCCATCTCAAGAGTGACGAGAGGTGGAAGAAGGATACTCCTGGTGGCAGAAGAGGACATTCCTTTGCCGGCGTGTACTCTTTAGACGCTGGCAAAACAGTAGCCGTGATGATGGTGCACTGGTTGTAGCAAGTTATACAGTGCTGGTGTAAATGCAATTCATATGAAAACAAATATACATATTATTATAAGGTGTTATAATATATAAAACCATTCTACAAGTGTAATATGTATCTCTATGAAAATTTTGATGTTTTGCTTGCAGATTCGTCATTTGTTCTAGTAATATGATTTTAAAATGTCTTTTCTTACAGATAAATTGTGTATCATGTAATCTTAAAACGTCTTGACATGTTTTTTCCATTTGTTTAATATATTGTGCCGTATATTACACTGAGTGAACTGAATTGTAACAATATATAAATTTATATATGTATATGTATGTGTATATATGTGCATATATATATATATATATATATATATATATATATATATATATATATATATATATATATATATATATATATATATATATATGCATTTCCTGCTTGCAAATGTGGCTCCTGACCATTCACAAAAAAAAGTACAGAATTTGAAACAAATGTTATACACTTTCTGTTTTACTCTACTGGGATGAAGTTGCCTTTCCTACAAGTCTACATCCCACCGCAAGCGACTAACTATCAGGCACAAATTCGCTCGCAAAGTCGTTAATATATATGTGTGTGTGTGTGTGTGTGTGTGTGTGTGTGTGTGTGTGTGTGTGTGTGTGTGTGTGTGACGTGTACGTAAGTGTTTAGAGAAACACAAATGTCAAAAATACTGAAATAACACTTCGATTTCGATTGCTTACAACAAACAACATCTCAAAACACAACCACAACAACCGATACAGAGTCAGTTGGCGTGACTGTAGCTCCGACAACAACCCCTACCCCTCCCCCCACAACCCCCGCCCCTTCATCAGTGCTTGTGTTTCCTTCCCTTCCTGTGGAGGGGTTACCCTTGACAGCTCAAGAATAATCGTCCGAATATTTGATGCGAGGCCTATGGCTTGTACTCCCGCTTCACCAGCCCCCCCTC
This sequence comes from Macrobrachium rosenbergii, assembly GCF_040412425.1. Taxonomy (NCBI): domain Eukaryota; kingdom Metazoa; phylum Arthropoda; class Malacostraca; order Decapoda; family Palaemonidae; genus Macrobrachium; species Macrobrachium rosenbergii. The sequence goes on from NC_089779.1 coordinate 14,034,875, forward strand.
TCTCTCTCTCTCTGACACAAGATCCATGGAGAAACTTCCTCTGTGACTTCCCCTTTCTCTCTCTCTCTCTCTCAAGATGTGTGCAATTTTCTTCTGAGATGTGCTTGTTTTCTCTCTCTCTCTCTCTCTCTCTCTCTCTCTCTCTCTCTCTCTCTCTCTCTCTCTGGCACCAGATCCGCGGGGAAGTTTCCTCTGAGACGCTCTCTCTCTCTCTCTCCGGCAAAAGATCCATACAGAAGTTTCCTCACAGACCTCTCTCTCTCTCTCTCTCTCTCTCTCTCTCTCTCTCTCTCTCTCTCTCTCTCTCTCTCTCACAAACACACACACAACTACAAACACACTATTTTAAAAGGGGTTTCAAGACAGTATTTTCCTTAACAAAACTCTAAATTGTTGAGCAGAATCAATTTCGTCATATAACTCGGACGTAGCAAGTCCCACAAAATAACAAGAAAAAACATGCACCGACGTTTCTTCGGCGCAATCGAGTTTTCTGTACAGCCTAAAATCAAGGCCACCAAAAACAGACCTATCTTTCGGTAGTCTCGGTATAATGCTGTATGAGCCTCGGCCCATGAAACTTTAACCACGGCCCGGTGGCGGCCTATACCATATCGTTACCAGAAGCACGATTATGGCTAACTTTAACCTTAAATAAAATAAAAACTCCTGATGATAGTGGGCTGCAATCTGGTACGTTTGATGACTGGCGGGTGGATGATCAACATACCATTTTGCAGCCCTTCAGCCTCGGTAGTTTTTAAGATCTGAGGGCGGACAGAAAAAATGCGGACAGAATAAAGTGCGGACGGTCTGACAAAGCCGGCACAATAGTTTTCTTTAACAGAAAACTAAAAAGTTAAATATCAAATAAATGTCCATCGTGACTGTTTTACTGAAAGTTATAATCCACCAAATTTTAAATCCAGGTAACTTGATGCAATATTTTTCAGGCACTTTTCAGATATTCCGTCACGGCACTTTTCGAGGATTTCCCCAAAAGGGCCCCGGAACACAAACGCGATAAAGAGAGAAGAAAGGAGTGACTACGATGAATAAGGAACTAAGGGCGGCTTGAGCTTTTAAAGGTTCCAACCGAAGTTCCACGGCAACAGGATGTGGAGTGGAACCGCCGGCGCTAAAAGCTTAGATTCTAAGCAACCACACTACAGCAACGCATTAGCAACGGAAAACACTGGCCCTCAGCGGAAAACTAATAAATACAAACCTTTTTCCTAAATGATTCCGCAGGCCGGTCTCTCTCTCTCTCTCTCTCTCTCTCTCTCTCTCTCTCTCTCTCTCTCTCTCTCTCTACTAGTAAAGAAAAAAAACTATACCTTACCAACCGTTAAAATTTTGCAGCAAAATCAGTCATCATCACTGAAAGTCTCTCTCTCTCTCTCTCTCTCTACTAGTAAAGAAAAAAACTATACCTTACCAACCGTTAAAATTTTGCAGCAAAATCAGTCATCATCACTGAAAGTCTCTCTCTCTCTCTCTCTCTCTCTCTCTCTCTCTCTCTCTCTCTCTCTCTCTATACTAGTAAAGAAACAAACTATACCTTACCAACCGTTAAAATTTTGCAGCAAAAACAGTCATCATCACTGAAAGTATCTCTCTCTCTCTCTCTCTCTCTCTCTCTCTCTCTCTCTCTCTCTCTCTCTCTCTCTCTCTCCTAGTAAAGAAACAAACCATACCTTACCAACCGTTAAAATTTTGCAGCAAAATCAGTCATCATCACTGAAATTCTCTCTCTCTCTCTCTCTCTCTCTCTCTCTACTAGTAAAGACAGCATTATGCATAATGAATCCATCAATGTACCTCGTATATTACTACATGACTGGTTATCATAAACTATACCCAACCTCCCGTTAATATTTAACAGCGAAAATAAGTCATTATCACTGAAAGTATTTCTCTCTCTCCCCCCTCTCTCTCTCTCTCTCTCTCTCTCTCTCTCTCTCTCTCTCTCTCTCTCTCTGTGAAGCCCAACAAACAAACACTTCCATTTTTCAAGCGTTCCCACAACCATGAAGAACTCTAATTCCTTGGCCAAAAATAAAAAATTAAATAAAAATATATATAAAGGTTTTTCCATGGCAGGGCGAGCTTGCGCGCGGGATGCACTCTTTAAATACTCCACCTGGATATTTACGGCACCATAATACTTACTGAGATGTGCGATATCTCAGCTGGAACTGCCTCGCCAAACGAGCCGTACCTGAGAGGAGAAATGAGGGTGGCATTAGCATGTTTATGTTTTCCAGGCTCCAGTTTTTTTTTTTTTCTTTTTTTTTTTCTTTTAAAGAGGAGTGAATGCACGGGGTTTTCGTCTGCTGTCAACTCTGAATCAAGGCATGGAGATTTTCTTTCAAGCTTCAAGATTATAGAGTTATTTAAATTTCTTTGTTCTGTATAAAAATGTATACAGTAATTGCAAAAGGAGTGATAATCTTAAAATTATATGTAAGTCATAAGGTGGAGATTTTTTTAGCATCTAAAAATATAACGTTTGTAAAATGAGATAAATATAAATTAGGACACAGATTCCTTAACTTTTTGGGATTTATATACCTTCTTATTATGAAGCAAGTGTTGAATATGTAAAAATGAATAGACATTAAATATACAACACTAATACATATACATATATATATATATATATATATATATATATATATATATATATATATATATATATATATATATATATATATATATATATATATATATATATATATATATATATATATATATAGAACTAAACCAAAATTGGGCTATCTAATAAAAAAAACCATTAAAGTACACGTACCCGGAGAGAATGGGCAAGCCTTGGGAAAGGAGTGAGAAAAGAGCCTCTGAAAAGGCAATTAGGCAACCATGGCATGCAATGAAGGAGAAGATGGAAAGAAAATGGCATTAGCCCACTTCAAAGAAAACGGACCACTCTCTTGGGGATAACTCATGAAAAAAAGAAGAAAAAAGTGGGAGAAAGGCCGTCTGCAGGTTGCTTTTGGGGATGGTCTTTCTTTTGAGGCTGGCTGGGTTTTTTGGGGGTAAGACTCGAGAGTGATAAAAAAAAAAAAAGGCACACACATACACATACACACACAATGGTACAGCTACAAAATGACAAAACACTTTCTTTCGCGTTCAAATAAAAAGAAAATGGCGATCTGAAAGGTTCCATTCACGGACACACTGTAGAAGGCTCAGTATAAATTCTTAGGCACTGAATTCCTTTATAGAAGTACATGCAGAATGATATATATATGTAATGTAAAAAAGTAAAATAAAAAATAATAAAATTAAAAAAATGTCAAAATCTTCTAAAAGAAACAGTCCTTAGGGAAATGATTTACTATAGCTGATAACGTATCCAATGAAAAGGATACGTTTGAAACAGTTTCAACATTACTCTCATACGTGCAACAACTTCCACTCTCATCGGTGAAACAACATTCAGTCACAGGTGAAACAACATTTACTCTCATAGGCCATGCAACCTTCACTCTCATAGGTGAAACAACATTCACTCCCATGGGTGCAACAACTTTCACTCTCATAGGTGAAACAACATTCAGTCATGGGAGAAACAACATTCATTGTCAAGTCCAGTTGGGAAACACAATTACATTTAAAACAAAAAACGAACAGACTGGTTACAAAACAGTAAACAAGCAATCGCTTAAGTATGCCATAACAATTAAAGAATAAAGTAACTTCGAAAATACAAAGTTTTAAGTGATGAAATGAAAGCTGAAAAAAAGAAAGAAAGAAAGAAAGAAAGAAGGAAAGAAAGGAAAAAAGGAAGAAAATAGGATGCCCTCCACATCCAAAACCCAAACCGAAAGTAAATCAAATACGACCAGTTTCATATATTTCCCCCTAAAAATAAATCAAACCCATCCTCTCTCTCTCTCTCTCTCTCTCTCTCTCTCTCTCTCTCTCTCTCTCTCTCTCTCTCTCGAGTCCTTTCCCCTCTTCCCGAGACGCGAGGGCAACCACAGCCAGACAGGGACCGTCCGAGGGGAACGGCGAAGGAGGAGGCGCCCAGGACAGCAGCAGGAGAAATGTAGCGAATTCTCAAGTGTTCGAAAGAGGAAGAGGATGATAAAAATAAATGGATGAGAATAAGGTTCATCTCCCCCTTACACCATCAACCAAACCCCTATTATCCCCCCCATCTCGTTGCATGGTCCCCTCCCGATATCTGAGCATCTGCCCATACTATACACCTCCAAATACACCCTTACATTTCCCCTACTTCCACGTCAGTGTCGTGGGAAGTAATTATTCTTGGGAGACAGAAAGTCGTATCTCTTTGAGGAACTTCGAGTCACTATAGAGAGAGGAACCTGAGTTACTATAGAGAGAGGAACTTGCGTTACTACAGAGAGAGAAACTTGTTACTATAGAGAGAGGAACTTGAGTTACTATAGAGAGAGGAACTTCAATTACTATAGAGAGAGGAACTTGCGTTACTATAGAGAAAGGAACTTGCGTTACTAATGAGAGAGGAACTTGCGTTACTATAGAGAGAGGAACTTCAGTTACTACAGAGAGAGAAGCTTGTTACTATAGAGAGAGGAACTTGAGTTACTATAGAGAGAGGAACTTCAATTACTATAGAGAAAGGAACTTGCGTTACTAATGAGAGAGGAACTTGCCTTACTATAGAGAGAGGAACTTGAGTTACTACAGAGAGAGAGAAACTTGTTACTATAGAGAGAGGAACTTGAGTTACTATAGAGGGAGGAATTTGAGTTACTATAAAGAGAGGGGCGTGGGTTACTACAGAGAGAGGAACTTGAGTTACTATAGAAGGAGGAATTTGAGTTACTATAAAGAAAGGGATTTGGGTTACTACAGAGAGAGGAACTTGAGTTTCTATTGAGACACTTCACGATGAAGTTGTAGAATTTTATTGGTTCTCACCATTAATAAATAAAATTATTACTTTTTTTGGGGGGGGGGCCTCATGTCAACTAATTACCTGTTCATTTTACAATGTGTGACAAATGAATAAAGAATAATTTTCTAAGACCTTTCCAATAATTGAAACTTAACTGTCTAACCTTTGCTTTACAGAAAGATCCCCAGAATAACTGTTAGGAGGAGAATCTCAGGAACACTTGCTTATAAACAAACAAGAAAACACAAAAACAAAAAAAAATTATATATATATATATATATATATATATATATATATATATATATATATATATATATATATATATATCCAACATCTAAGCCAATGGGTTGTAAAAAACAAGGAATGGTTATCATAGATGAAATAGGGTCCAAACTTTTCACGTTAGAGAGAGAGAGAGAGAGAGAGAGAGAGAGAGAGAGAGAGAGAGAGAGAGAGAGAGAGAGAGAGAGAGAGAGAGAGAGAGAGTTTAAGACAAAAGTTTGTAACTTTAGCACCTCTTGCCATGATTATAAATATTATCCCCAAATCCCTCCCCAAAACTGCGATTATCCTAATCTCTCATCACCATCCCAACCGGATGTATAAAGTACACCCCCCAACAAACACATACGCATAAACATGCACACACGCAAATAAAATGCACAAACATGCACATACAAATACACACACATACACATAAACATGCACACACACAAATAAACATGAGCAAATACAAAAAATACACACACAAACTCGCAAACATACACACAAACATGAACACACATACACACAAACATGTACACACGTGTACATAAATGCGCACACATACACATAAACATGCACACACACAAACACCCGTTAAGTCATGCCGAACCATGCAGGCACCCATAACATACAACCCGCCCACGACGATAAAATTCCCGTAGCCCATCCAATAAACCTTTAAAAACCAATAGATATGGGAAGGGAGGGGGAGGGGGAGAACGACGACGCCATAACAAAACCAAACGTACGATGTAATGAAGGCCTTTGATATATAATGCACTTGTGGTTTTATGATGTATTTTGAAACGAAGCGCCGATAACAATGATACACGATGACAACGGACGAAGGTGGATGATGGAGCGGATGATTGATGGCGGATAATGATGTCGGCGATTGAGATTAATGACGATTTTATTTACAGAATTATCATATCTCCACAGAAGCAGCATCCGCAGCACCCTGAAGCCTACACAGCATAAGAAGCCGGATTAGTCTCGGCTCGTCTCGGCGATAATCCGGATCTAATTCCGAGGTTAAAATGGAACCATCTGCGAGCCCAGAATTCTCTTCCAGCTTCGGGTTTTCCTAGCTCGAATAATTTGGAATTGGAATTGGATTATCTTCCTGCTTAGGGTTTTCCTAGCTGGAATAATCTGGAATTGGAATATCTTCCTGCTTCGGGTTTTCCTAGCTCGAATAATTTGGAATTGGACTATCTTCCTGCTTCGGGTTTTCCTAGCTGGAATAATTTGGAACTGGAATTATCTTCCTGCTTCGGGTTTTCCTCGCTGGAATAATTTGGATTTGGAATTGGATTATCTTCCTGCTTCGGCTCTTCCTAGCTCGAATAATTTGGAATTGGAATTGGATTATCTTCTGCTTCGGGTTTTCCTAGCTGGAATAATTTGGAATTAGAATTGACCCATCTTCCTGCTTCGGGGTTTCCTAGCTCGAATAATTTGGAATTGGAATTGAATTATCTTCATGCTTCGGGTTTTCCTAGCCGGAATAATTTGGAATTAGAATTGGATCATCTTCCAGCTTTGGGTTTTCCTTACCGGAATAATTTGAAACTGTTATTGGAATGTAGAATTTGGGCCAAAGGCCCAAGCGCTGGGACCTATGAGCTCATTCAGCGCTGAAGAGAAAATTTACAGTAAGAAGGTTTGAAAGGTATAACAGGAGGAAAACCTCACAGTTGCACAATGAAAGGGTGGGAAGTCATAAGGAAGAAAGACAATATGAACGGAGGTACAGCAAAAGGAATAAAAGAGGTTGCAGCTAGGAGCCGAAGGGACGCTGCAAAGAACCTTAAGTAATGCCTACAGTGCACCACGTGAGGTGCACTGTCGGCACTAACCCCCCTACGGGTTAACTAGAATTTTTTCTTCCTCGAGCCTGAGCTAGAAAAGAAACTAGTTTGGCCGTCCCTTGTGATTTATTGCAATTAATTTTTTGTGATTTATTTAAATTAATTTTGTTATGATTTATTCAAATTAATTTTTTCGTGATTTATTTAAATAATTTTTTGTGATTTACATTAATTTGTTGTGATTTATTTAAATTATTTTTATTTATTTAAATTAATTTTTTGTGATTTATTTAAATTAATTTTTTTGTGATTTATCTAAATCAATTTTTTTTGTACAAGAAACTTGCAACATCATCTTGCAGCCTGAAGGTACATTATTCCTTTTCTACGACAATAGAATAAAATGTCCAACAACTTATTGACATAATCTTGCAAATTTTCTAAGAAGATAGTACAGTGGAGAAAAAACGCCATTTTTTAACAAGTAACTGAAGCAACATCAAAAAAAAATTTACCCCAAGCTATACATTTAGTCCAGCAACTTTCTCTACAGATATCCAAATAGTTCTTTTACGTGTCACAAACAATCTAGCACTTCTTTACATAATCATTTATCTACAGTTTCAAGAAATATTCCACTTTCCTACAGTCGGTAACTATATTCTAGTCATTTTGTGAAAGTAAAAAAAAAAATACTTTGATATTAGTACAATCACTGAAAAAAAACTATTAAGAAGACAAAACTTGACCAGCTGACGAACTTGCTAAGCACATCAATGTTTTCAGACTTAATAATACAAGCCATCGGCAATAAAAAGCCATCACATGGAATGGTAAATTCAAGCTCTCTCTCTCTCTCTCTCTCTCTCTCTCTCTCTCTCTCTCTCTCTCTCTCTCTCCAAAACACGTACATACACTCCAATTAATATTCTCCACCGCTTTCCCCTAAACCCTTTCTCCATGGCACAGGAATATAGGCAAGAGCTGTTAAACCGAGGGAGAAAGGACATATGTACAAATCTTGACTTGAACAATGGAATAAAGCATTTAGGATTAAGTACAATAAGATTTATGTTGTTTATGAAAGGGAAAATTCTAATTTCAACTGATAAGAGTAATAAAAATCAACCATAATAAAAAAAAATGAGAAGGTACTGAAAAAAAAGAAAATAATCTTGAGCACAAAGTCGACAGCAAATTGATCCTGTTAACATAAATAGTGAAATAAAGCAAAAAATAATTACTGAAATTAAGAGAACACCCTAAAAAATAATTTGTTTAGAAGCCCTGAACAATGGAACTAATACAATTACGTAAAATTCACCCCAATTAGAAAGTAAAAAAATCTAAAAAAAAAAAAAAAAAAATTCAACCGCACTAAATGAAAGTAGAAAAAATGAGAAGAATGCGTGAAAATCACCCCCAGTTAAAAAGTATAAAAATGAATAAAAGAAAAACATTAAACCGCACTAAACGAAAGTATAAAAAAATGCCAAGAATACGTGTATACAAGGAGCAAGGAGAAAAAAAAATAAGAGGGAAGACGCGACTAGCTACCTCGTGTTGTGTCCTCCACTCCATCCAGGGCTAGGGATAATTGGGCGTGAAATGAGCTCTGCCTAAAGCTTTCCACCGGTTGGGGGGCGCGGGGATGGGGGAGGGGAATCGGCTTGAGGGAAAAGGGGGGAAGGAAGAGAAGGATGCGGAGCCCTGTCCTTGAAGGTTGCACTGAATATTATTAATCTTAGCGAAAAAGATGGAGGGATATTTGTGTCGCCATCACACAAAAACTGTTGGCTAATTTGGTAACTTGTAGGATTCACATCCTATCGTTAATTACTGATCTGAAACAAAAAATATTAAAATATTCCTAATTTTTCTTTACATTTTTACCTATACGCAATCCCCCCCACCCCCCAACCCCCTTTTAGTTGGCATGGCTTCATAAGGTGTTGGCTAAATTGATAACACATAAGATAAACCTGATGTAGTTAATAAATGATCTGAAGCAAAAAATATACAGTTATACTTTATTTATTTATCCATTTATACCTATACACAATTCCGCCCCCGCCCCCTACAATCTATTGGCATGGCTTTATAAAGTGTTACTTTACGGGATGCGGTAGTCAGCCCACTCCTCCTCCATCCTGGCTGCAACCCACTACAATCGAATAACCATTACACACGTAAATCACTGCCTCGATCAACTGAGGCAAACTACGTTTTCAAGAAACTAAAATAAATCGCTGCCCACTCCCGTGGGATCGATCTCAAGTCTTTAGCAGGTGAGGCAAAGTTTGCGAACAACTGATCCCCGAAACTAATATATATATATATATATATATATATATATATATATATATATATATATATATATATATATATATATATATATATATATATATATACTTATTTGGCAATGAGGTAAAGAGTACAGTAGATTTTAATTTTGCCAAAAGAACCTATCAAAATGGATGACCCAGCATCAACTCTTATAAATCCTGGTTACTGATCATGATATCTCGAGAGGTGAATTCTACACAGCAGGTAACTAGCCTCAGTGACCATCTGCGTGGCTGGCAACTTCATCCCATTTACAATACTTGGCGTCACATGTAACAAACATCAGTAGAAGATAGCAGTGCACATGTGTCTTACAAACAGTATATCAAATTCATCAACTTGGGTACACCATAAACTGGGAACGCGGCAGCTTAATTATATAAGGCATAGTCTCTTGGCTGATAATAATTACTTACATTTTTTTCAGTCTATTTATTAATCTGTTAATTTATTTTGCCTCTTTTTAATAAATGATCTCTCCTTTCGGTGTTTCCAATCACCTTCTGTTACTTCTTTCTAAAGAACACTATACTTGATTTTCAAGTCAGTGGCCCCTGTGGTGGGCTTGTTCCATATGAATAGGTTTCATCTTCTGATTAATAATAATAATAATAATAATAATAATAATAATAATAATAATAATAATAATAATAATAATAATAATAATAATAATGTCTCCTTGCGTCACCATAAACAGGGGCATGCATACTTAAGCTCAAATCAGCAGGAATTGTATTACAAGGTATTAGACGATTAATTTAACACTAAAATTAAGCATTACTACTATTCTGTTCATCAGCATTTAAAATATAAAAACTTCGAATAAAACATATCCTTTACCGACAAGTGACATCACATCAACACCGGTCACTGAGGTTGAGGAAGAGAAACAGAAAGAAGAACAGCTGCCACAATATCTTCTCTTTCTCTCTCTCTCTCTCTCTCTTACACACACACACACACACACACACCAGTTGCCAATAGCCATTAGCTGGTGTAATATCACATGTTCTACAAGTCACACTGGTCCCCTGACAAGCCACAGGGATAAACTCAACGTTCCCGCCCACTCATTCGGTTACCTCTCCTCTCTCTCTCTCTCTCTCTCTCTCTCTCTCTCTCTCTCTCTCTCTACGAATTTATTTTATATAATACTTTCTCTCTCTCTCTCTCATACTTATCTTATATACTACTCTCTCTTTCTCTCCCCCTCTTTCATACATACTCTATATACAACTCTCTCTCTCTCTCTCTCTCATACATACTTATTTTATATACTACTCTCTCTCTCTCCCTCTCTCATACATACTTTATATACAACTCTCTTTCTCTCTCAAACATACTTATCTTATATACATACAAAATCATGAACACTTTCATATTACGTATTTTTTCTGTTCAACAGTTCTTTCTCTTCTTCATAAATTATTGACATAATAATCAGGACGACTTATTATTTTATAACTGAGCTCCTGAGCTTATGAACTGAACATCATCCTTTCTCTTTCGCGTTCTACAATCTATAACCTTAAATAATAAAACATGGGTCAAGAGGACTCTTCTTCAACTCCCTTTATATATAGTTTGTCTTAAATACATTTCCAACCAGATACCTATACCACCATGCCATGCTTGAGCCACGAATTTGTGAGAGAGAGAGAGAGAGAGAGAGAGAGAGAGAGAGAGAGAGAGAGAGAGAGAGAAAAAATCCCAATTATTCAAACGTGGTCCCACTCGACAAACGCCCGTCTACATTCGGCATGACATAATCCTCGTATCTTCTCCCTCCTCCTTTTCATAGACCTGAAGCAACAAAGTCCAATAAATGACAGCGCAGAAAACGATAACTCAAAAGATAGTTTGCTCTCCACATCACGCGACACGCCTCGCTGCTGATACTGCTACTGCTACTGCTACTGCTCCTGCTCCTGCTCCTGCTCCTGCTGTCGTCGCTACTTTTGCCATCCCTGGCACCCTAAGGGGATCCAATCGCAAATAGATCCCCTCGACTTGAAATCCATTTTGCTGAAAGTTGGAAGTTCCGTTTCACGGTACCTTGGAGGGAAAGGTTTGAGATCACTCACACTGCCGCTGCGTCTCACGACACAATTCTCAGAACATAGTCACATTTCTCTCCAATGTAGGGTCCTGAGAGAGAGAGAGAGAGAGAGAGAGAGAGAGAGAGAGAGAGAGAGAGAGAGAGAGAGCCGTCGGTTCAAAGTTGCATATAAACATTATCATTTATTTACCTCATACAGATTATGAGGAAGAAACAAAGAGGGAAGTAAAATGGTTATTGTGGGACACAAAATGCGAACGAGAAAGAGAATTGGTAAAACAAGAGAGAGAGAGAGAGAGAGAGAGAGAGAGAAGGTTAAAATACAAATACAAAGCATTAATCTGTTTATTCTGTCATCTAACTATAAATAAAAGAATAGCCTATTTCTAAATTTCATAAAGAAACCTATAAAAAAAAATCCACAGTCAACAAGTAGCTGAGAGGTAATTGTGTTACAGAACAGGGATGTACCTGCAAGGTGTGAAAAAAAAGTAAAAAAAACCTTTTCCAATAATCACATCAACATGAGAGAGGCCCGAGGCTTATCCCGAAATATGGAATTCCTGAAATTCCCCGTGAGTGAGCACTCTCTCTCTCTCTCTCTCTCTCTCTCTCTCTCTCTCTCTCTCTCTCTCTCTCTCTCTCTCGTGTTTTACCATTTCTTTCTCGTTCCTGTTTTATGATGTCCCTCAATAACCATTTTAATTTCTCTCTCTCTCTCTCTCTCTCTCTCTCTCTCTCTCTCTCTCTCTCTCTCTCTCTCTCTCTCATGTTTTACCACTTCTCTTCCCCGTTCGTGTTTTATGTCCCTCAATAACCATTTTTACTTTTCTCTTTTGTTTCTTCATCGTAATTCTCCCGTACTGAATGTGGCTGTATTTCCCAGAATGTATTTTATCTCAAATATTTCCCAATTCCCTTCCTGGGGCATAATTTGTCTCTTCATAAAATATTGGGGTCTCTCTCTCTCTCTCTGGTTCCGTTTTTCCCTTCAGAGAACCCTAATATACCACCATCAACCATCCCCATGCTCCTGCTCCTACTCCTACTCCTATTCCTCCTACTCCTATTCCTCCTCCTCCTCCCGACTCCTCCGACTCCTCTTCCTCCTCCCTACTCCTATTCCTCCATCTCCCCCTCCTCCTCCTCCTCCCTACTTGTCCTCTTCCTCCTCCCTGCTCCTACTCCTACTCCTCCTCCTCCTCCCTACTCCTACCCCTCCTCCCTACTCCTACTCCTATTCCTCCTACTCCCTACTCCTCCCTACCCCTCTTCCTCCTCATCCTTCTTCTCCCTACTCCTACTCCTCCTCCTCCTCCTCCTCCTCCCGGAGAAGACACCCACCCCTCTGACGATATAAACTTCTCCCCTCTGAGCAAACTTACCGTCGAAATAAGCGAACGCCATCCAAAGTTGTCACATCTCTCTTGTCTATTTCAAATAAAAGAAACGCGATGACGACTTCTGCTGAGATTTTATATCTCTCTCTCTCTCTCTCTCTTGTTTTTTCACCTATTTTATGAGGAGCTGAAATACAGAGAAGCGCATTTCCGATATGATTGTTTTTTTTTATTCCTTCTGAATTTAGCTTGACTTAATATATAACAGATTGACATGATACATATATGATCATCTCTTCACACGCACACAGAAACACACACACGCACACACGTGTATATATATAATATATATGTGTGTGTGTATGTGTAATATAATATATATATATATATATATATATATATATATATATATATATATATATATATATATATATATATATATATATATAGTATATATACACTACCAGTTTTTCAAGTCATCTTTTATTCTACTTGTTTAGAGACAAGAATCACTATTAAGATTCTTTTATATTGCTCGTGCACAATAATCTGTGCACTATATCGGTATATCTTCCTTCTAGGACAAGAAAAAAATCACCATAAGCTTTATCTAGACATAGCCTTCTTGCAATCAATAGAGCAATAGGTCTAGTCATCTCGCCCTCTTGCAATAAAACTTTCCCACCGAAATGACATTTTCCGTTTCCTGCCATGCCCCAGAAGAACTCTCTCTCTCTCTCTCTCTCTCTCAACAATGATGTCAGAACTCCAATCTCATTACCTTCACTTCCCTATTACTATACTTGTGTTATTTTTTCTTTATACTATTAACCGCTCTCTCTCTCTCTCTCTCTCTCTCTCTCTCTCTCTCTCTCTCAAAACCACGATATCAGAGATCCAATCACATTACCTCCACTTCCCTAAATACTATACTTGTGCTATCTTTTAATACTATTAACTCTCTCTCTCTCTCTCTCTCTCTCTCTCTCTCTCTCTCTCTCTCTCTCTCTCTCTCTCTCTCCTGCCCCTTACAACGCTTTCAATGCCTGTTCCAATTTTGCATCATTATCTTTCGTCAGCCATTGCAAAAATTCATTCCCTCCGCGGCGACTTCCTTTTCGTCTTAAATTCAGGTATTTGTTAAGTACTTGGAATCTCTCGTTGCTTGTTCTCATGATGATCCATTATCTCTCAATTCTGTCTCCACCTTCTGGTATTTCTTCTTTTTTTATCGCTTTCTCTCATCACCCGTTTCCTCCGTGTAATAACCCCGTGACGTCATTACTCCCCTTGGGTATGAATATTCAGCCACGGTTATACATAAAATTAGTTTCCTAAGTCATTACGCTCTCTCTCTCTCTCTCTCTCTCTCTCTCTCTCTCTCTCTCTCTCTCTCTCAGAGCTTCGAATATTTCACTCTTATCCATCCATGAAATGTTCAATTCTCTATTCTTCCATCACTTTAATACTTTTCCTTGAAAATGATTTTATTTTCCTTTTTAGTGGTTCATTCCTTTGATTACTAATACAATTTGTATATAAATTTTATTGTGATATTTATTCCAATATCAATTGGCTAATCATCACCTCCCGCTCAAACCTCATCTTCAGCGACAACAGATTCGGAAAATCTTCACGAATATAAATTCCCCTTTTTCCCTTATTTATTCAATTCCCATGTTCCAATTCCCTTTCTTCTTATTCTCCTTCTGCGCCATCCCGTCAATTGTATTTACCCTCATTCTCCTAATTACTCCCTTCTCCAGTCATCTCTTTATTCCGTTCTTCTTCATTAACCATTAACTTCGCTCTCCCTCTCTCCGTCTCCTCTTTCATCAGTCCCTGGGATTTCCCTCTCTCTCTCTCTCTCTCTCTCTCTCTCTCTCTCTCTCTCTCTCTCTCTCTCTCTCTCTCTCTCTCCTCCTCCTCCTCCTCCTGTGTTCCTCTTCATTAACCACGAGCATCAGTCTCACTCTGGCTCCCTCTATCTTTACCCTCGGATTCCAGTCTCTCTCTCTCTCTCTCTCTCTCTCTCTCTCTCTCCTCTCTCTCTCTCTCTCTCTCTCTCTCTCTCAGAGTAAGAGAAACTACCTTAGGGAACAGAAAAGGAAAGAAGGTTTCTCTGTAGTAGTCCATGATTTTTTTGTTTTTATTTTTATTGAATAAAAATATAAAAAATAAAAAATAAAAAATAAAAATATAAATAAAAAATAAATAAAC